>NW_028278000.1:0-105392 GCF_059751315.1 Micrasema longulum
TATAATCCGTCAAAAAAGCGAAGAGAGGCTCGCGGGCTAAACAGTTTAGCCAAACCAAAATGTCCCGCTAGGCGTAGAATCCTCACAAAACCAAAATAAGCCTCTATTTCCATGTGATTTTGATTTTGGTTCCATATGGCATCAAAAAAATCGTGAGTATATTGACAAAAAGCTTAAACTCTCAAATCCCTGTTTTGAGAAATCGAGCATCTTAGTTTTGTTCCAAATTTCCTTTTTTATATCTTATTAAAATATAATAAGATGTAAAAGGCTCATTTAAGAACATGTTTAAAATTTTTCTGTTGCTTAAATTTATATTTAGTAAATATCAAGGTGTATAAAGCTTTTGGCCTGAATAAAATACCGGGTATACGAAATAACCTTAAATTTATTTTTTAAACTACAGATATATTAAATTTAATATGACTTAGTGTATTTTGCCAGTTTGTAGAGCGTTAAAAACTTTACAAAACGGCATCATTGAGTCAAATCCGTATATTTTCAAGTTAACGTTTTTTGCCAGTATACCTACGAAATTATCGGCTCAACCAGCTAGTTTGATATTGAACTACCCGCTCAATCGAGCGAGAATAAAATGATTATTGAATAATATATCTATTTTATTATGATACAATATTCTATCATATATTATCAGAGCCCAAGCAAATAAAAATACAGTTTTGTGTATGAAGTAGAACGAGAATGACTGTTATCGTCTCGATAAATGCTCCCGGGTAAAAGTCCTGAATAAGGAAATCAATCGAATGGAGATAATTTCACTTCTTTGTGTAGTGGTTGAGGCGTTCGCTTACTACTCTTGAGGTCATTAGTTCGATTCCTGCGAGGGTAGATGTGAAATATTTCAAAGATTTTTTACACTGCACTATTTTATTTCTCCTGGATTGGATTGGATTGCATTGCATCTGAAGGGTCAGACTGATCACCTTACCTCATGTTATAGATGATTGAACTGAACTGCATTTGGTTCAAAAAGTGCGCCACTGGGTGCTGAAAGGGAAAGTATGAAGATTACACTGTATGTATTTATTTGAGTAAAAAATAACAGTTTTTCCGTACAATGCATATAGAAAATAAGATTACATAGAAATTAAAATTGTAAATCAGTTAATAATATACATTTTCCACGGCGACGTAAGTTATTAACCAAGTACACTATAGGTAAAATAAAATCATTTTAAAAATTAAAAAATGTTAGAAATTGCAAATAAAACATACATATAATATGTATCAAAAAATAATACAGTAAAAAAACTATAAACATCTAAACTATATATATATAAAAGGGAATATTTGTATGTGTGTCCTCGATAGACTAAAAAACTAGTTGACCGATTTACGTGGGGTTTTTTGCAAAATAATGAGTTTTGCGCTTAACATGAGTTTTGCGGCGGCCTCCATGGTATAGTGGTCAAGAGGCTTGACTCACGCACGGAAGGTTCCGGGTTCGATTCCCGGTGAGAACACAAAAATTAAAAATTTGATTTTTCTCAAGCCTGGTTTTTCTGTAATGTAATTCACCACTGTAATTGGGCCTCCTGGCCTGTTGTGGTGCAAAAAAAATGAAATGAAATGAAATGAAACATATTTACAGTTCTGAATATCTTCAATTTGATAAGTAGAAAAAAGTTAGGAGCGTAAATGTTTTATTCATCACCAGGGTTGCATTCAATGAGAATGCATATACTTCAACATTGGAAGGATGTTGTTTTTTGGAATACAGTTTTTTTTTTTATTTAAATAGTTGCAAACAACAACAGTTTTTTGTGGATCCCAATCAGATTCTTTCCTTAAAATTCATTTAATTTTTACACTTATATGATTGATTGAATTGGCATTAACTTTGTGAAATAACATGAATAAATATATAATTAATAAAACACTTTGTTTTTTGACCACTTGAGTTTATTTCAATGCAGTACTATTTTCAAAAGACACTGTCCATCTACACGTGTTATTTGAAAAGACTGCTTGAAATAAACACAAATGATCTAAAAACAAAGTAATTTATTAATTATATATTTGATTTCAACACGTTTATTTATTTTTACTATACTGATTTTTGTTAATGCTAAAATAACACCAACTGACATTTATTGCATTTTTGAAAAATGCATTTCTACATAAAATACACCCTTGTTGGTGAGAATAGCAGAGTTCAACATTTGCAAAAATTATTTTTTGCTTGAAAATCAATTATGTAAAGTTTTGGAATTCAACCAAAAAACAAGTAGACAAAACAAGGTACCTAGACCTACTTACCAAGAAAAAGTTACAACTTCTTTTTTACTTTTATCCAAACGATTTTAACACGTTTTCACGACAAAATCAGAAATTTTGATTTCAAATTAAATGTCAAGCTCACGTCTAAACCGACTGGGGGGGTTAAAGAATGAAATCAGAAAATTTTATTCTAAAATAAAAATAACAAAATTGGTTCAGTTTTGAGGTGCGGAAAACGGGGCAACGAAACGCCGACTTAGTATATTTTAGTTTATTTTAGTATTTTCAGTATCTATAGATCTCTTTTGTATGAAAATGACAGAAAAACATTGTTTAAATACCTATTTATCAAAATTCTCAAACCACAGTTATAATGTAAATCAAACTTTCGATTGTGTTCATTTAATATTTATATGACCGATACTCAAATATACAAATAGCAAGGCATTGCCAGGTTCAGCATGTATTTAATTTATTTAAAAAAAAAGTTTAATAAATATTGTTGAAAATACAAAACATAAAAGTTATCAACCAAAAGTAATTTATTTTTGGAATTTTACATAAATAGATACTCAATTTAAAACGGATAAGTTAAATAAGTGAAAATTGCTTTGGGTCACAGAGACTTTATATTTTTACAATAGCTTCCAAGAATTTTAATAAGCAGCAGGTCAGGAAATACGCTTTAAAATTTTCTAAGAATTCGAGATCCTTTGGGAAATACTCAGGTATCTTAATTATAATTTTAGACACCCCACCAAAGTTTTCTAAATCAAACTGAAAAGTTATTATCTTTGACAACAAAATATTAAAGACTGAAGACAACGAAATGTTATATCAACAGAATTAATCAGTATTTCTAATTATTTACCTTTAAATCTGAGCTTTTGATATTGTTTTAATGAAAGATCTGAATTTTACCTAATTTATTTATCAAATTCAAAGATAGTTTTGTGTCTCGTCAAATACTAACGACGAGAATTTGTAATGGAAAGTTTAATATTATTTTAATAATAATCGTATAATGTACAACTTTGCCTACAATTTCAACGGGTTTGCGACGTGTTTCAGATGGTAAAATATTACGGAAATTTATAGTTTACTTACCGACGTGTTTTGTAGTCTGTTTGTCTATAGGTTTAAACTTAGTTAGAGATCCAATAAGGTTAAATATATGTGCCGTTTGTGTTTGTGACTAATAAAATTAATGAAAATGTGTGAAAATTCTACATAGAATAATAAAGTCACAATACATATTTATAACTGTCTCACAAAAGTTTTGAAATAAAAACTTTCTAATAGTTTTTCATCAAACAAATACGATAGCAAAAACTGAATGAATAATTAGATTGTTAAGAAAAAAATATATTTCAAACAAAAAATCATCATTTCATGTCTTAGTTGGAGCATTTGGTGATTTCAAAGAGTTTTCAGGCATCTCTGTCAGCTGCCAGCTTTTGTGCGTGCTTCCAAGTCAGGTTCGCGTCTCGTAGTTCAAACATGAACTGTCGACAAATAATTGGTATCTGACGTCCAAGACGTTGAAAACCTGATGCCTTGTGAAGTAGACAAGCGTGGTTTAAGCTCTTAAGAGCTATCCACTATTTGTGGTCTAACTAACCACAAACAACCATTAACAAAAAAATAGTGAAGACAATCTTCGTATCATTCCATCTCATTTTGCCCCACATAGTATTTCATCAGCGGGCCGTTCTGAAAGGCAGACGATGACTCGTTTTTATCCAGTGAAACTAAAGACCCGGAACTGACGTGGCAGGAAACAAAAGTGCTGGCTAGCAATATGGTCTCCTGGGGGCGTTTGGTGATGTCCATATGCTCCGTTTAGGAGCAGATGTGAAAAAAGTAGATACACTGTTTTACCAATCACTGCATCGACGAGCTCAAGTGGCTTCGTTCTAATCAGCGTATAAACTTTCAATCTCTCTCACTTCTTTATAATATTCTTCACAACCCCTGGGCTTCTAAGCATCTTACTGAGAAAATCAATTATCTTTCCGATCGTGGTCTTTCACTTCGCTCTTCTTAAGAGATCCATTCCTCGACAAAGCACATCATTTTTCATCAATTCTTTCTCTGTTCTGTTCAAGGTGCCAGACTTTGGAACGAGCTACTTGTTCATTTAAACAATGTACCTTCTCTGACCGCGTTCAAAAAACGCACGAAACATTACTTTGTATCATTAAGCCTCTAACCATCCTTCATTTTAATGTTTTTTTAAAGAATATTATTTTTATTCCTTTTTTTTCCAAGTTTCTCTTTCCCTTTTTTTCTTAACTCACCTGATTCAACATACTTTTATTTAAACCTTAATTGTGCAAGCCTTATTTCCCTATAAAAAAAACTAGTGTTATCTTTGATTCATTTGTTTTTTTCATGTCTGTATCTGTTGATATATATTTTGTTGTTGAGTGCAAATTTTTGAGAAAGATTTCGCTTTTAGCAATAAGTACTAATTATTTGTATTTGAAGTTTAATATAAAATAAACCAATCATGTATGTTTCAGATATAATTTTTGTTAATATATGAAAAATTCTGCTGAAAAAAATCGATATGGGGAACTCATGTGTGTCAGTTAAAATCAACGGTCAATATAACACGAGGCATAAAAAATAAATGGTACCCACGTTAAACTTAAAAAAACATCATAATCTTCATATATTTCAAAAGCATTGACAAACCTCGTTTAAAATGTAGACTATACCGTTTACTCCGTTTGCTAATATTAAGTCTGGAGTTTGATGATTTTTACTACTAAGCAAACTTTTTTGGATGGTCTTATGAGTATTTCCCAAAGAAATGGCTCAGCGCCACTTTAATGTGATTTTGACCAACAATGCCCCCTCAAGGATTTTCAGTGTCCAATGGGGAGGTAATAATTCATTTACCCACAAAAACCACCTCAGTTTTTATTCACGTACAACTCGAGGTAACAGGCACAAAATACCGAACAGTTTATAATTCTTCTAAAAAGTTAATATCAATATAGCACGTGCGTCAGTTGATTTTCAATCCAATAATAAGTTTAAACAAGCCTGCTAGCGGGTACAGCGGTCCGCTATTAGGGCCGACGTCAACACGAAATCGACAGGTCATCGCGAGTTGCTAGTGCTCTGGCTTTTTAAAATATTTTTATTTATTTTATTTAGTTCTATGATAAACATAGTCAAATATATATTTATAACACAATATTTACATCTATACTTATTGTAACATTATTTATCACTATTGTACATTTACTTTCTTAATTTACAATATTCAATCTGTTAATATTTACACTTATATTAACCTACGTATATTTACTATTAACAATATATATATAGTAGAGTGAGCCGATGATGTATGAAGTTTTTTATTTTTTTAGACACCAAAGTGAAAGGGGTCTAAAAAGTTGCATTTGAATCACATTGAACCTAAAAATTATTTAAAAAAATATTTCATACTTCTTTTGGACCTCAACCGAGATTTGAAGTTTATCAGTGTCTGAACATTTTGTAATTTATCTATATTGATAAAATTATTTTTTTGTTAGTAAAAATATAAATTAATCTCATTACAAATTCGAACACGTTTTACATCTACCGAAATGCAAAAAGTTTACACTCAGTGGAACTGATTCCGTTGAGCGCCTGGCTAATATTGACAAAAACAATGGCTCATTAAAACAATGTTACCCATTTATCAAAAAACAAAATGCAACTCACGCCCTTAGATGCTTATTTAATAAGGTTTATTGCACATTATAAAATTTAATCGTACTGATTTTCTTACCTAAATACGAAATGACAGCCGGTTTAGCGCAAAAAATCGACTTTTTCGAAAACTTCAAGCTGTGGTTGAGGGCCAAAAGTAGTATCGAATATTTTTTTTGAAATTTTTTTCATTCCAAGTAATCCAAAGGGCAACTTTTTAGACCCTTTTCATTTCAAAATTCAGAAAAAAATAGTAGGGCAGTTCTGGGACATTGGATTTGATTTCTTTTCTAGTGTTATTTTTTTAGATCCTCTTGTTGCATAGTTATGAAAGAACTCGTTTTTTTTAGTTTGTTTTAAAAATATTTAGGAACTATTCCTTCAATAATTTTGTCGATTTCATTAGCGAAATTGAATTTGATTTTTCGATCAATTGTCATAACATCTAGAAGTTGAATCATTTTTTTAACTTTTGTGCGTCTCTCACATCTTAACATTATCCTTATCGCTTTGTTTTGTATTATTTGGAGTCTCTTTAGATCTCCCTCTTTACTCAAATATAAAATACCGGAGCAATAATCAATGTGGGGAAGGATAATACTTTTAAATATCAGCAGAAAGGTTTTAAGGTCTAGTTTATTCCTTATCCTTACTAATAGGAATACCTTCTTTGCGATTTTCTTACTCGTATAGTCTGCATTTTTTGTAAAGGATAATTTAGAGTCAATCCAAACTTCTAGATATATTATGCCTTCAACATTCTCAAGAATCTCTCCATCTAATTCAACACTGTGATTGCTTTTGCGTTGTTTGTAAACAAGTTTCTTCTTTATCACTGTTTTGCTCATTGCCGAGCGTCGTAGACTCCTGGGATATCAGGCATTGATACATCTTCATTCCTCCTAGTATAAAATTCAAATTAAGGCCAACGTTTAGTGAGGACTCTATTTATAAGCCTATTTATAACCTATTGGGTAAGTCTATTTTGAAGGAGATCATATTATTTCTCGTGTACCTTCAACTGTGTCCGTTTCTGCTAGTTTATCCAAACTGTATATTTTGTGGATACGAGCTGAAGAGCATACACACTTGTCACAGACAAATCCCGTCTAGCTGATATAAATATATTAAAGAAAATTGCTACTTTAATGTTAAGTTTGAATTGGTTGGTAATGTTTAACCTTTAAGCGTACTTGAAGTACTTATGTAAAATATTTGTTGAGTTTCCTTTCAAGCTTAAGGATTGATAATGAAAAACGTGAGCGCTTCAAACAATTTTCAAAGACGCCTATAAATTATATTTGCTTTCATAAAATTTGTTTGCCTATTTCAGTGAAATTTAATTACTATCCAAATCATGGTTTCCCATGTGCTCAAGTAAAAATTCAAGAAATAGGGGCAAAAATTTAATCTTACATAATATTAAAGAAACCAGAATTTCAGCGATTTTAATTAACTACTGTTTTATTTTTTAAATAACATCTTACAAAGCATAGCAACGAGAAAAAAATAATTAAACTATAACGCGAGAACTTCACAACACGACAATAAAGAAAATATATTATATTTTAATATTATTTTGTTGGTTTTAATGATACCATTATTTTGGATATTTGATTATGTGTGATTCTTAATTTGTATAATTTATATTTAAAAAAATATTTCTGATTATCTTTTTTGCATTGTATTCTTTGGAATTGTATTATTTATTACATATACCTATTTTTCTAGATTGTTGTTCTATGTCATTATAATTTGGAAACGATACAGAAATTTAAAAAATGTATTTATGATTTGTAACATACTTGCAATCATAATAATTATTCTCCTGTTCGAACACAAATGGTGCATTAGCCATAAACTGCATTGGTACTCCAATTGCTTCATATCTTAATATTTATTAACAAAAAATATTAAGCCAAATATGTTAATATTATAAATTTTGGGAAAAGGCAGTTTTGCTGTTAATGTTAATAAAATAAAACAAAATAAAATATCATCACCACACAGCCATTCCTGTCTACTGATGAACATGAGCCTCTCTCATACTCCATAATCGTATGTCTCCGTGTTGCGATTTCTGTATCCAGTCACCAGCAATTCTCTTTATATTATCCGACCGTCGCATCGTGTGGGAGGTCTCCCCTACTTTTGCCTATACGAGGTCTCCACTCAACTACCCTCTCAGTCCATCTTTAGTTTTTCGATTTTGCAATATGTTGCGCAAATGACCGTTTAAACATAGCCAATCTTTAAACTACGTCCGTCATTCCAGACCTTTTACGTATCTCGGTGTTTTATCGGGTCAGAGAATTTTATATGTGGCATGGTTCTTTCATGTTTTCTCTCTCAACTTGGAGCTTCCTTATAGACAAGTGAGTGTGTTTCTGTTCTATATCTCAATACTGGAAGTAAAAATTGGTCATACATTCTGCATTTCAGACTTTGGGGAATGTCGCCGTAGAAAAACTTCTTCAGATTTCCATATTCTGCCCACCCAAGACTGATTCTCCTCTGAAGCTCAGCGGTCTAATTATCTCCCGAGAGCAAAATGTTGTGGCCGACATACTTAAATTCAATTAAGCCATCATTCATTGTAAAAAGCGTCTTATTCCCGATACCTTGATCATTATTTATTATGTAGTCTTACGCTGCCCATGGACCATCAAATGGTTTTTTATTCATTACTGTGATATAAAGATCACATAAAATAGTAACATATCCATAACTCCACGAAACCAAAAGACCTGTGCTGAGTTGGGATACAAAATAAACAAAATTGGAAACATACATATTAAAAAATTAAAAATTAAAATTATAACCCAAAAAATCCTTTAATTCCATCATTATATACACGATAGCATATTTTAAAATAAACAAATTTATACCTTGTCTAGCAGAAGTCTCTTGCAACGGTTTCTCCTGAAAATGGCTTTTGATGCAAAAAAATATAAATCAGGTGTCTTTATTGAAATAATAAAAATAATTCAATTTTTTTGTTTTATTTGTGGTTGTTTTGGATAAAACTTTTCTTATTTGATCTGAAGAGGAATAGTAAAAGGCATGAATTAAGAAATTGATATAATAAAGGAATCCACACGAAAATATTATTATTTTTGATTAGTTGTTCAATTAAGAAACTTCTGCAAGAAAAAACTTTCGGATTTTATCGTCTTCACTAAAATGAAAAAACGTTGGGGGTAAAACATCGTTTTTATTAAAGTATTATTCATACATTAATAAATAATACTTTCTCAGAAGATGTATATTTAAAAATATCGATGATAGCTTAAGAACTTTAAAATATCATGGGATAAGTAGAAACCAGCCTTCAATCCTAGACATCCTCTACATCACCACCAACCGACGGCCTGGCGTCTGAGATCTAGAAACAGTTTTATCAAAGCCACCTATCCTATTGAATCCTCATAACATGGATCCACATAAGGGTATCCTAGAAAGTGAACACTTACACTTCTTGCCATGAATCACCCTCAACAGACTACGGGTGGATGTTATACGATGTAAAAATGTCTCCAAAGGTGAGGGTACCTCTTTCGTGATGATAAATTGTGTGATTACGGCGCAACCCAGGACGACAGCCACCTACTGACATGCCTGCTTATGGCAGAAGGGGACCTAATTGTGCAAATGACATAGCGATATTCGTCACCGCATATTAGAGTGGCAAGATTTGATCTAACTGGATACGCTCAGTAAGTAAATAGGCATGGGATAAGTAATTTAAAAAAAATGTTTATCTCTAATAAAAAAAATCCTCAAAGTAAAAATGTAAAAAAGCAACAAAAAAAAACAGTCAATTATAAGAAGGTAAGTCTTTGCTATTTCAGTATCAAGTTTTCCCGATTTCCTTTTCGCAGTTAATGGTGCATATGGCAATGAATTGATATACCAACCACAGCGTACCTAGCTAATTTTTTTATTACATGAAGGCGAGATGATGGTTAGTGCCAGTCCAGGTACTAAGTATTACAGTGTAAAAAAACCTTATTAAAAAATATTTCATTCCAACTGTGTCGGGAACTGAACTCGATGACTCTTGCATGGAAAGCGGATGCCCAGATTATTAGATCACGAAGCGGAAAATTAAGCTCAAATGGCGTAAAAAAATTAAAACGCGAAATCGTTTTTTTTTTAATGATGGTTTAAGACTAAAATTCACCCTAACACTCAAAGTAAATAAATTCTACGAAAGAAAAATATTACGGAATTTATTTTTTAGTATTCTGAATATTTTAGAAGTTTCAAATAAAAAAAATTACATTTTTAAAAACGCAGATTGAAAGTTTATGAAGATTTACATTAAAAAAACATTTTTTGGAATAAATATTCATGAAAACATGGCGCATATATTTGTTTACATTACAAACTTATTTTTAACTGAAATTTTGTAAGCAAAATAACGTTTTAAGCTTTTTTGAATTGAGACAAATTAAGTCTCAAATACAAATTTAATGAGACATTATTATCAACATTTTTTCATCCAGTGGTGTACAGTGCTTTACATTATTGCATTATTTAATATGGTAAAAAATTAACATTTTTAATAAGCTGAGAGCATTTCTGCCCTTTAGGTAAATATCTCGTGTTTCATGTTTTACTGGATGCGGAATAGAAAATTATGTATCCTGAATATGATCAATCCATTTTAGATTTTTTTTTAATGTCGAACCTAAGACCTTTGATTCGTGATCACAACCCGATTACAAATGACATTGTAACAAAAAAATAACAATAAAATAACATGTAATATGAATTTCTCAAACCCTCAACCCTTATGTATTTCGAATCTCCCCGGTAAGTTTCATTTCACCGGGGACCAATGAAATTCAGTTAGATCAAAATTGAAATCAATTGGCTCCAAGAAACTAGTTTTCTTGAACGTAGACTGCTGGAAACTGATAATGTTATTTTATTTCTGAAGCGTGGGTAGTAAATTTGATTGAACAAGGTTTAAAAGGCCAACGGTCAGCGATGCTGAGCTGGAATATTGTCTGCAAAAATCATTCGATAAGAAAGAAAAACTTAATTAGGAATATGTCAAAATATGTATATATGATAGATTTAGAAATGTCTTTGTTTATTTATTATCATATTATATTACATACACAAAATTACAATTTATAAAAAGTTGCTTTGACTGCCTAACTAGGGTTATTTACCCCGTTCTAAGACAGTAAAAAGAATATTAAAAAATAGTAATCAATATATAGAAACAGTTATAAAGATAGTGGACAAAGTGAAAAACAAAGTAAAAAGGGGAGTAAAAACATGATAAAAAATGTTGTAAAAACATAGTAAAAATGTAATAAAAACATAGTAAAAATGTGGTTAAAAAACGAAGCAAAAACATAACAAAAACAAAGTAATAAATGTAGTGATAACATAGTAAAAAACATTAAAAATATATAAATATGTATTTTAAAATATTTTAAAACTCAATAAAATGCGAAAAAAAAACAGAATATATAGTAAGAAACATATTTAAAGTCATAGTAAAAAAAAATATGTATGTGTATAGTAAAAAGCATATTTATAAAAAACATCAAAATACCGAGTAGAAAGAGAGAAAAAAATAAAGTCAAAAATGTAATAAAAAAAATACATAGTAAAATACATTAACTAATACCTTGGCAAATAATTTTTTTTAGCGATACTACGCTTGCTTGATTATTGATTTTACTCACTTTTTTTTTCTTGCTCACTGAAACACTTTATTTACTTTGTTTGCTTGTCGGCATTTATTTTACTAACTTATATCTTTGCATTTTTTGTTATAATGCTTACTGTTTTTTTTGTTGACCTTCATTCTTATTATTTTCCTTTTACTTCAAATAACTTTTATTTTATATTTTCTAATTATTTATAAATTTTTTAATTTTAAAATCCATTTCACATATTTTTTCTGCATATTTTGTGTGTAATTTTGAAGTATGTAAGAATGTATTTTTTTCTTTTTTGTAAATGACCATTAGGCGTTAATGAGCAAAATAATAAATAAACACTTTAAATCCTTTTACAAAACAAATATTCACGCTTTAACAGTAGCAATATTAAAAAACTAAATCCGCTGTATGGTAGAAAATTCTGTCAATTTTCTCAGTATTTTTTAGTGTAACTGACGTTTTATAAAATATTTTTTTTGTTTATTTATTTATTATATATACAGATTAAGCCAACATCAACAGTTATAATATGACAAAACACAAACGCACGAAACTGGGAAAAAATAGCATAAAAATATGTAGCAAAGACAAACAAAGGCAATACAATATGGTAATTTATATATTCACACACACTATCAATATATAAGTCTTCGAGCTAACCTATGACAATCCATCCTTATCCCACACATTGTTAATTGCGGAGAGATCTACGAAAAGCCGAAAGATCTATCCCAAAGAACTTCAAGTTTTGTGATGCATTGACTAATCTACAGATTCTGGACATAGGGGCATAAAAAAAAGTTACACTCAGAAAATTAAAAAGACAGCTGATTTTGATTTCTGGTTACACGGTTAAGAACATGAAAAGAAATTAATTGCAACAGAGATGGGACTGTGATTTTTTTTATGTGACCAGGATTCTTTGTGATGAACATAAAAAAATTAAGAGGTTGATAAAATTTCTAATATATAAATTAAGGCTATAGTATCACAAAAAGTTAGGAAATCTTAAAAATAAATCTTTACTAATAAACAAAAATAGATAGATAAAAAGTTAGGATAATATCGTAGAAAACTTTATACGTAAAAGGCGATATACAATACTATAATGTATATTTCAAATTAACTACAATCTGTTACAATGTCATACTTATAAGCATATAAATGAAATGTAAAGTTTTTGATTCATTAGGTAACAAATATTCCGACTGTAAATTTAATACACTGCAATGATGATAATAATTATATATATTCCGAATCCAGATTTACCAGGAAATTTATCCTCCTCGGGAATTCACATCATTTTGAAGATATAGTCTAATTGCGAGATCAAACGTAGACGTATAAGCGTGTCTCATGGATTGCGGCTAATTTATTGTAGGTTAGGGTGCTCTAAGAGTACGCGGTTAAAAAGAGAACGCATAGATCATTAAAAAAAAACAAGAGTACCTAGCAAAACATTAATGTATTATTTTGTGAGTCCTTGCGAGTGTGTTCCATTCATAAAGATCTTAAAATAATAACAATATACTAACTTTAGGTCTTTATTTTTAAATAAGCCCATGTTCTTTTTTTAAAATTTCTAAAGCTTGTTAATTTTCCTAAATACCATTTCAAATGGTTTTTTATTGATTTATTGAGTCGTCAATATAAAGTAAACGACTGCATTCGAAAGTATATTTAACCAAATGGCACCACTCAAATTATTTCTGATTAAATAGGGTGGTTTGTAAGAGTGCGCATGATATGAATTTGCAAGAGTGCGCGTGCATTTTTGCAAACCATGAAAAATTATTTTTGAGGTTGAGTGTTTCATTTTTAAAACTGTTTTGAAATATCACGTGCTACGAATACCGATAAAAATACATGATATGGATTTTGTATTGAAATTAAGTTTCATTTTCCTTTCACTCAATAAGTTTTTTTTTAATTGAATGTTGCAGTTAAATGACTATACTGAAAATAAAATAAAAAAATGTTGTTTTTATTTCTGAATATATACACAAAACTAAAATGTGCGCACCTTCAGAGTACCCTACCCTACCTACAGATCAATACAAATATGGAAGCTTACATCATAAGTCTCAAATGATAAAGGAGGAAATTATAGTTTTGTGTTTTCTTCATTGAGGAAATAACACCATAAAGATGAAAGTATATATCTAATAAATACAGGGCTTGTATTCTATATTTTTATTTGGCCAAGTCATGCCATCACACCTTCACATCGATAAAGTGGTAATGTAATTTCAACATAATGTTATCACAAAGGGCAGGGAAAAATAATGTTATTTTGTCATGCGAATGGCGGTATTTATTTTAAAACAAATACCTAAATTAGTTGAGTATGTATTATTCTTGGCTTCTGTAGTGCAGTGGTTAAGACTCAGACAGAAGGTTTTGGGTTCAATTCCGAAGAACACAAAAAAATAAATGTGTTTTTTTTCAAGCCTGCGTGCTCTGTGCTGTAATTATAATAAGGCCTCCTACCTGGTGGTACAGTGGTTAAAACATTTATTATATAAATAAAAGACGAGTGATACTTTAATTCACAAATTTGGAATATCCAGTGACCGGTTTCATCGTTTTCGCGACATCTTCGAGACTGGTATCTTTATTAAGGAGTTTAATATATTTCTACAAAACAGAGATAAAGATAGATAATTCAAAGTTAAATAAACAAAGTTATTTTTATCCTTAAGATCAATAACTTTATTTAATTTACTTTCATATAACTTTGAATTATATATCCTTACCTCTGTTTTGTAGAAATACATTGAACTTCTTAATAAAGATACCAGTCTCGAAGATGTCGCGAAAGCGCTGAAACCGGTCACTGGATATTCCAAATTTGTGGATTAAAGCATCATTCGTCTTTTATTTATATAATAAATTACAATGAACTTCCATCAAGAATTTTCACTTACAAACTTAAATGTGTTAAAACATTTGACTTACGTAAAGATATAATTCAAATGTTTTAAAAAATCTGGTAAACCTGGTAAAAAATCTGGTATCAAAGGTTACCAGATTTTTTACCCGGCAATGCCAGTATTTTTTTTCTTGTTATTATTTTTTTTTACACCACAACAGGTCGGGAGGCCCAATTATATAAAAATTAAAGCGTAGAATACCAGGGTTGTGGAAAATCACGTTTGAATTTTTTGTATTCTCACTAGGAATCAATACCGGAATCTTCCATTAGTGAGTCTGGCAACTAACATGATCATATAAAATAATGGATTTATTGCCAAATGGCAACTTTTTCCAACCAACTGATGACTATGATTTCACTAAATAGAAGTATTATTATTTAGTAATTTAACTATTGTAATTTTTTATTTTTGTTTTATTGCTCAAAAAACTTATATTTTTTTAAGTACTTATGTTGAATTAATTTTTTTTATTATTATTATCTAGTTATACTCAACTGAACTGTGTTATATTTATATTACGTACATAAGATTTTCTCATAGTTATTGCTTTTTTTAATTAAGAAATGTTATGTTTCTTTTTAACTTTTTGTATTATATGTATAATAAATTGTTTAGTTTTAATTATTCTATTATTTCATTCTATGTACTACATGATTATTGTGCACCGCTGTGATTATTTCTGTAAATTATTTTTTTTTTGTAAAAGGTTCTATGAACCGTTGATGTATAAATAAATAAATAATATGAATTGTTTTTTTTGTAACATAATTTTATTATTCCGATTATTGTAAAATCTTGATAACTCCCGAAACGGTGGAATTCAGCATTGTCTATATACATTTAGACGTACTCATAATATTAATGTTTAAACTGACTAGTATGAGAAGTATTGAAATCGAATAATATTTGTAAGCCTTGCCTAGTAGGCGGAAAATTTTACCTAGTGGTGCAGTTTACATAGATTTTTGTTAAGTGGAAAGTAAGACAATGATCAATCTTACGTGTCAGGTGCCATGAGACAGTAAAATACCGCAATGCAAAACCACATTTCAATCCAATATTTCACGTCGGAGTCGCCGGGAATCGAACCAGCAACGCAGGCAAACACACTACCGCTACACTACGAGGAAGAATTATTTCAGGATTTTCGCCTAAATGTCAAACAGCACTAAGCGCACTTCAGCGGCGCTGCCGATTTGTGACGATGTTCTATAAAAGTTTAATGGTTTGGAACAAAGTTGGAAATGAAAATGAATTGTTTCGTATTGGAGGCGAGTGCAGCGTAGTGTTGTTTGTTTCATCCAAAACAGTGAAAGTAATATTTTACGTTGCCGCGACGTGCCGCTCAGTGCCGATCTAGTGCGGTTTAACCTTTAGAGTACCCAACGAGACAAAACCACTTTTATTTTCTTCCTTCACAACAGAATTTTTCATCCTCCTGGACACACAATTACTGTCTTAATTGTTAAAAATAATTCTGGTCCGATGAAGCGTAGCTAAAATTAAGTAACTAATTATTTGAATTATTTCAACACACAACAACAAAAAAAAGGTTTCATCATTGACGTGATTTTTAAAATGATATGAGCATTGATCTATTTTATTACAAAGTTAATAATATATTCAAAATCAAGTTAGTTGATTGTAGAGTTTAGCCATTGAGCATCTATCTGTATGAGTTTAAAGATTTGCACAGACGTTCAATTAGTATTGACGCAATTACTCGGGCAATTGAATAAGGGTCCGAGTTGAATTCACCAATTTTCTATTATGTTCCAATTAAAGTGGCTTTTATTAATATGAAACAAATATTTCATCATATACGCCTTTAAATGTTTTCATATTTTTTATACAGCTTAATTATCTACTGATGTATAATAAATAGCATTTTATCAGCGCGTAAACTTTCAATATCTCTCACTTCTTTAAAATATTCTTCACAACTCTTGCGCACCAAAATATCTTGCTGAAGATTTCATGTATCTTTCTTATCATGGGCTATCACTTCGCCCTTTTCAGGAGAGAACACTTTCCATTCCTCGTTATATTGATCATGCATTTACATTTTTTTTTTAAATTCCTTTTTTGTTCAAGGTGTCAGACTTTGGAATGAGCTACCTCTTCATTTTAAAAAGAACTGTGTATTTCATTATTCATTTTTATTCTAATATAAACAAAAATTAATAGTTAAAATGATACCTCTTATAATCAGTAGAACCTTAAGCTCCCTTAATTTCTAATTTAAAAATAAATAAATATTGCTCTTTTTTCCTCTGCCTGTCTCATTCCAACCCATTGCCTGATCCAACGTTCCTCATCATTTAAAGTTAATAAGATACTGTCTTTTTATTACGTTTTGTATGTACAAGCATTATTTTCCCATTGAAAAAAGCTGTTGTTTTTATTTAGTAAAATCTTTTCCCATACGTATTTTTTAATATTTTTTTTTTAGTATGTGGAAATTTTTTACTAATTGTTATTTTTACTTGCCTGTTTTTTTAATGGTTGGAAGGTATTAATTTTAGCAATCAGTCCACTAAGGCACTTATTTTTTGTACTTGAATATTCAAAAGGAAAAAAAAAGAATCAATAGGCTCCAAGAGCCATATGATTCAGCCTCCAAAAATAGCTTTGGTGGTGCTCAAAAATTAGGTTTGGAGATCATGCTTTTGCCGTAGTTGGGTCGTTGCCTGAAGCTTATTGCCTTAACACTCGAGAATCATCGCTCAGTCAGTCAGCTCAGATCTCTACTGGGATTCCACTTCTTTCATTATTTGTACCCTCAATTTCAAAGTCAGAAACTTTAAGACGTCGTGTTTGCTCAATAAGACCGTAAGTTTAAGTATAGAATTATAAAGCGCCCTTAAGGGGATTTTTCACAAAAATATTAAATAAATAATTATCGATTGTAAAAGGACTTCAAAAGGATTTAGCGCTAGCAACGGGTCTATTTAGTTGTACTTCATTGATTATACTAGAATGTATTGTTAAAATTTAAAGAAAATTAATGCATAAATGAAAGCCGTTCTGTTAACCTATAATCACAGTGAATATCGAAAATCCCCAGTATTTATATAAATCAACATGATTTAAAAAAAATATATATACCAATTTTTGTGTATAAAATTCTTTGAAAAAGAAAAGAAGTTGTTTTTGATAAAATAAAGTTAAAAAATTGCAAATCATAAGTTTAATATTTTTAAAACGATGAATTATTATACGACCCTAAAATATTCCATCGAACTAAAATAATTAATCATCACGTAACGGAAGAGTGATTTTTGACTGCCGACAAATGTGAATTTGATGTAAATCGCAAAAATAATATTCACCGCCTCTTAACCTTTCTGAGCTTGAACGTGAAAAAAATCCGCGAGTTCTTAAAGGGGGTACCAGGAATACCCCATCTAAAATCTTATAAATATGACTTTAAAAAAAGTCATTATGATTATCATGGTAGTGTTTATAAAACAAAATGTGTAGCAAAAGAGAGGGATATCATTTTTGAGAAGGGTATATGAAAGTCTAGGTATTAACAGGGCTTATGACTTGTCATTGGCTGATTTAAGTGACCACTTTACACACTATGTAAAATTCACCATGCTACAAATTTAGATCAAAATAACTATCCAGGGAGGAAATCCAGCCAGTCTGCAAACATTTGGAGATACTTTAAACATTGTTTTATAAAACTGTTTAATAGTATTTTTAGTTTTCGGTGAAAAACATTATTTTTTCATGAAATACTTTGCGAGCGGATGTTGTATGACATCGCGATGTGACACGTTGAGCATAACAGATCTAATGTCACACCACCCTCAAGTGTTGAGGTACAGCAGGATTTCGGATGGTAAATGCTTGTAAAATAAAAAAACCCGTTATCGGGATTTTCGTGGTTATGTCTGGAAGAAAGCCAAATAATCTAACCACTAATGTTAGTGACGCTTCTACTTTATTTACATTCAAGTCAAGATTGAAATGTCACTATATCAATATTTGAGTTGTTCTTTTATCTTTCTTCTTTCCTGACCATTCCCTCTCCTTTCTTCACAGTAAAGTGTTAATCTTTATACTCGTATATATATACTTTTTCTGTACGTGTGATGTCACCCACACTCCTCCTAAACGGCTTAATCGATTTACGTGCAGTTTTCAGAGAAATATAGATCTTTGCGCTGTGCGTTTTCGTAGATATTAAAATCTTCAATCGAATATGTAAAACAGAAGTTAGGAGCATAAATGGTTTATTCATCGATCTACCAGGGTTGCAATCGAGGAGAATGCATTTGAAAAAAATGGAAAGATGTTGTTTTTTTGTGTATAAAAAAGTTTGTTCTTAAATGTTCACAAACAGATTTTTTTTTGTGGATCTCAATCAGATTCTTTCCTTAAATTTTTAATAATTTTTACCCATTTATTTCTTTTGATTGGATTTTTGGTAACAATAAAATAATACTAAATTTAATACACTTTTAAAAATCGTATTCCTACATAAGTACACCCCTTTGTTGGTGAGACGACCGGAGTTTGACATTTGCAAAAAGAATGCCATATTTGAAAAAAAAAATATTTTATGTTTTTAAATTCAACCATAAACAAGTACCTTCTTAAATTCAATATTTTTTTAATATTGTAATTTTTTTAGTTTTGGAATTTAATCACAAACAAGTACTTCCAAAACGAAAATTGAGGTAAACAATAGTTTAATTTATTAACAAATTCGGTTAAACTATCGTTATACTATCAATTCGTTGTTTCACCCGCGTTTTTACTTGAGTGAAATATAACCACTGTTTTTTTTATTTCATATTGCAAAAATTGAATTTTATGTTGTATTTATTTTTTTAAATTTTTATAATAAAAAAATTTAAAAAAACTATTATTAAGTTCTCTAAAATTTTATTGTACTCCAACTAGCTAATGTAACCAGGTAATGGCAGGCAAACCAATGTTCGGGCAAGACAACGTCTGTCAGGTTCACTAGTTTTTCATATTTTTAAAAGTTAATCTTTGTTTTTTATTTTGTATTAAATTATAAAATTCAGTATGTCCATGTAGTTGCAATTTTCTCAAACTGAACGGTTCGGGTAGGTAGAAAGAAATTGCTTTAAGGCAATATGCCCGCCCCTATATGTATATGTATAAAAAATGTTTAATAAAATAAATTAATATAGCCACCATATAGTAAAAAGCACATGTTGAAACTGACCAACATATCGAAGAATAGTTTTACGATGAATTGTGACGGATGCTGTTTTCTCGGGGGCAAACAAAAGCAAAGACAAACGGGAATTAATATTGAAAAAATTAAAAGACAAATATTTTAATAATTTCGAAATATTTCTAACATTATGGGGTAAAATTATCCAAAAAACGAAATCAATATGAAGATAAACAAAATGTTTTTGAAAAAATATACTTTCTTCGATATCTCCTCACGTCCGGAAAGGTTAAAAAAAACAGTTGTGTTTGTGTTTGCGCGGCAGATTTATTTTATGCCAATTTCGCTTGTTCGGCGAAATGTAAATTATTGATTTCTTATCAGTCCTAAAAAATTTATAAAAATAAAGTCCATTTAGTGACTGTCAAAGTCCGTCGTTTGTTCACTTAGCGATGTCAATATATAAACAAAAGCTTAAACAGGGTATTTTTTCTAATTACTAATTTTCAATACGTAAAAAAAAAAATTTTACGATATTAAATTTTTTTCCGAGCAAAATCCATTTGAGAAGGAAGTGTAAGAATTTATAGGGCAATTGACCTGTCATTCACCAGTAGTGGATATTTTACAGTGAAAAAGTGATTTCGTCTTTCACTTTGCAATGGAGCAACCGATTGATGTGTTTTTCGCATAGAAATAGCTAATAAGGTAATTAGCGTCAAAAGCTACTTTACATCCCGACAAAATATCACTCCCTCAGTAAAACACCTATTGAAAAAATGAATTCATATCAAAACAGAAAAACAATGATACGTCTCCATAGACTAACAGAACGACGTTTTTTTTTATAGCAATACAATGCAATGCTCTTAGGTAATGAATAATAAAAAAAACGAAATACATAAAAAAATATTCAGAAAACTTTGCTTGTATTCCATAATTCTTCAACTGTGATTTCGATATCACCAATAAATAAAAACAAAAAAACCTAAACCACCTTACCCCCACCTGACCTTATCAATACTCCATTACTATTCTGTATAATTGTTTTGTGTAGTTTATATTTACACCTTATTCTGAATACCTGAAATTGGTGTTCTTATTGCCTTCACACTCAAAAACTCGTGTATGGCGTAAAAATGCAATGTTTCATTTATTTTATATTGAAGATATAATTCCACAGAGTAAATGCTTAAATAATAAAAATATGAAAAAAAAAAAACTAAAAAACGAATTACAATATTTAAGTTTGTCTAAATGTTCGTAGACAAAAGACTGGATTTCACCCCCTCGGGGGACATTAAGATTAACAAATTACAACAGGGATGGAGAATACCTTAAATAAGGGAATATGGAAGTCAAGGCATTTACAGGGCTTATGACCTGTCATTGGTTGGTTTAAGTGGCCACTTTACACACTGTGTAACATTCACCGTTTTGCCTATGTTTGACCATCCATATTTCTTCAATTCTTCCATTTGTTGATTTTAGTAAAGTTAAAGAGCTGAAACCTTTATTGTTGCGAAAAGATTCATCTGACTGAATTATTTAACATACTAGGCAACGCCTGAAAACAATTTTTCAATTTTTAAACTTCTTCTTGGACCAGTTGGTTTCATTACAATATTTGAGTTTGTCCAAATGTTCGTAGACAAAAGACTGGATTTCACCCCCTCGGGGGACATTAAGATTAACAAATTACAACAGGCATGGAGAATACCTTAAATAAGGGAATATAGAAGTCAAGGCATTAAGACAGGTCATAAGCCCTGTAAATGCCTTGACTTCCATATTCCCTTATTTAAGGTATTCTCCATCCCTGTTGTGATTTGTTAAAAAATGAATATTTTTTTTGTTTCAGATATGAAAGAGATTATCAAGAAAAGCAGAAAAATAGATACTTTTTGGAATGAATTTGTAAAAAACATAATTGAAAATGTAGCATAAACAATGAAAGGCACCATTCACCAACTTTTTAATCGATTGGTCCAGTAACATCATTGCCATTACTGTAATTCTGGCAAGATGGGTTATCAAAATGATATAACAATGGTGTTACAGAACCTGACTACAGGAATCGACTTAGACTTCAATATTTCAAAGACGATTGAATATGGCGAAGGATCAGGCAACTTCAGCGGACCAATGGTGGAAGATTATACTCCATATTACACGAGACCGGAGACGTATATTGTTCCTGTTGTGTTCGCCATCATATTTGTGGTCGGAGTTCTTGGTAACGGGACGCTGGTAATTGTCTTCATGAGGCACAGAGCTATGAGGAATGTGCCAAACACGTAAGTATTTTTAAATTTTTTACATGAAAACTACCAATTCTATAACAATAGTGTGTATTTCCTTTAAAAAACAGATCAGTTGGTTAAAAACGCTTATAAAGTGATATCAAAGATTTTGATGTACTGATAGCTGTATTTTTTATTTTCTTTATTTTAACTTTTATGATAACCTTGGACTACTACACCAGATATCCCTGAGATATTTTAAACAAATTTGATCAGAAGCGTTAATTGTAAGGCATTTTCTGGTTAAATTTTTTATTGAGTAATAAAAGCATGAAGACAAACGTAAAAAAAAAACGAAAATAAAAATAACGTATTTGTATTTAATAAATCTATCCAAAAACGAGCCATCATTAAGATATTGCAACAGATGTTTTCAATATAAAGGAAAGGGTCAAACATACTTGGCCCTATTAAAACTGAAAATAATCATTTCCTTTTCATAGAACGATTTTGTAACTCCCCTGGGAAATTTGCCGTTATGAAAAATAAATATTTTCTTTGAAATAAATATGGACTCATAAAGGGTCTGTGATATTTTTCCAAGATAAGTTTTGAGAATGTTTTTTTGCCAACAAAGGATAAAGCAAACTAATTTTCGTAAAACAAATTACTTAAAATATATCGAAAAAATGTTTTTTAAGGAAGAAAACTCTCTTTTAACTCTAAACAACTCAACAACAAAAAAATTTTCATTACCTGAAACAGATTAATTAATAATCCGTATTAAAGAATCTTGTGGGGGAGTTGCGGATTCCAGCTCAGATTTATAATGTTTGAACTCGAGTTAAGAATGATTCTTACTTTCTAGCACAAAAAATGATATAAAAACCTTCTCATTGCATATTTTTAAAATTATTTTCATAGAGAAATAACAAAAACAATAAAAAAAAACTTAAAATCTCAGTTTTGCATTTTAAAAACTAAGTTCAGGTGATGAGAATAAGCCATTCTCAACTCACCTTTGTAAAGTCTAGCCTATATAAACCGAAACTGTGTACTCGTACATCGTTACTGGAACAAGTGGCATTCAATGTTCCGATCCGCTGCCGCCAGCTGCAAAATAATGATGTGCCGTTTCTTGATCTATCGATCTATAATCATATCGCAAACTACTGCTGCATGAGCTTATGTCCCGATTATGTCGTATTGTAAACTTGAGACAGGATCTTATTTATTTTGGCGAAAGTCTTTAAGAATTAAAAAATCACCAAAACACACCTGATTTTGGCTGGAGGTCGTTATTATTTTTTGCCCTCGCTTAAATAAATTTTATTTTATTTTTGTTTTCTTTGAAACATACATATAAAAAAAAACATTGTTTTGATCTTAAATGGACTATACGTGTACATTTCGTAAGTAAATAACAACAATATTTGTTTTGTCAAAACCTTTTCCATTTTTGTTAAAATTATAACGTTTAATTTCTTTTTCCTACTCCCAAGGTGATTACAACTATTGGAAGCTGGTTTATGTAATAACTTACCATGCGGAATTAACTGTTTTGCGAATACTTTACAAATGTTTACATTTTCCCATTTTTATATTTTTGTGAAACGAAATAATTAATTTTGATTGTGTTCATTATTTTGTGAAGAACATTCAAGCAATATTATTCGTGATTTTAATGAAATTTCTAAAAATCTAATTATCAAAGGTCAATGAATTAAAATTCGCATTTTTAAGCATACCATAAAATTTAATTTTAATATACAGGTTGGCCGGAAAAGTGACATCCAAAGAATTGGTCTAATATTAAGGGGTATCTGAACCACCCCCATATATGTTCTGCAATTTTGCGTAGTTTTCGAGTTTTGACTTTTTTAACGAGTTTTTGAAAATTATCGAACGAAATATTTTTTTTTTTGTTTTATCGGGATATTTTTTTTGAAACTTATTATTTATAAATTCTACATTCACGCATTAGGTAACCAGCTTTGTAACGTTAATTACAAAAGTTTTGACCTTAAATGTAGAATATAAGATCAAGCTAGTCAAACTGAAATTTTCAACTTAAAATTAAAATTATAATATAATTAAAAAACGGTGATTAAGAAATTGCCTTTTTATAAAAAGGCAATTTCTTAATCACCGATCCAGTCGAAAATTGGTTAGGATACCCCTTAATATTAGACACCTATATTTACCTTTGGACGTCGCATCTCCGGCCACCCTGCATGTTGGGTAGGTATTATTAAATTTTATGGGAAATAAAAATATTTGGAGTTCCCCTTGATATTTCTAGTTTTTGCTTTTAAGTAAATCTTATAAGCTTAAATGGACTTTTAATGTATTATTTATATCAAACTACTCAAAAAAAAAACACAGCAGTTGAGAAAATATATCAATTTACCAATTTTCTGAATTGGAAATCCTTACGAAATATCTCAATCACGAGAATTTTGAAAAATAGAGCATTTCGCTAAAAGCAAATCCGATTGCGTTTAGTGAAAAATAAAGTCAAGGATTAACAAATATTAGAAGTCTTCTAATGTATAATATTCTCCCATGGTAAAAGCTTTCGGTATGTCTGGCCATTTAGTCCAGACAAAGAAGTTGTATTTTTTTTTAAGTATGTCCAAATTTTTGTAGACAAAGCAAGATTTTGCTCCCTTCAAAATTACTAAGATTTATTGCATCAGAGGGGGAAAAAAATAATGGGGAAATAAAACGTATAAGTTGTAATTTCATAATTTTTAATTTTGTTTTATGTATTAAGTGTTAACATAACAAGTGTTCATTTTTTTCTAATAAAGAGAACAAGAGGACACGATAAAAAAAAAATTAGTATTCAATAATTTATTCTCCATCAATAAATTTTAAATTTTTAAAATTTTTTATCAATAAATTTCATAAAGAGTAAATGATTTTGTAAAATTCTAAACATATCTACTATTACACATCTAGTTAATGTTATCACTGTAACTCTCCAAAAAAAGAGACTAACTCTTGTGCTTGGAGAGTGACTTACACTGTTTTAGTTATTTATTTATAAGAGTTTACATAATTTTAAATACGAATATATGAGAAAGAAAAGTAAAAACATAGGATATATAAAGAAAAAAACATAAAACAATGATATATTCATACTATTTAAAATTAAAAATTACTTTTCGATATATTATTTTTAATAGTTTTTAGTTCATTGGGAAGATTTTTATAATTTTTAACACCTTTGAAGGCAAACCTATTTTAACCATGACTTGTATGGAATCTAGGAATTTTAATATTATGTTGGTATCTGAGTGACTTATTTATGTCAAATTCTTTTATTTTTTCTTTTTTATAAATTTGTATGGTAAAATTTATTTTATAAAGAGTGTCTACTGCATACAGCAAGGTTCATAAACCTTAAATATTTTATTAAAACTTTCCGTATTGTATGTATTCCATTTTTTGTTTATCTTCATAATGATTGAATTTTTTCGCAGAATCCTACCCCATAGTATTGGAAATTGATCATGATTATTAAAATTATTTGCTAGCTAATTTACCCAATAATAATTCACATTCGTTCTTGCTATTCCCCCTTGCTATGCGTCTTGCTACTTGGTCGCTTATTTCTAGCAATAGTCACTCCCTATAATACAACCCCGCAAACACGTTGCGTGACTTTATATCAGTGTTTTTCAAAGTGCATCATCAAAAGAAGCACGATGCTATGTACATAGTATCCTTTTGCAACAGTATTTAACGAAAAAATGTATGAATTTGGCAGAAAACTAAAAAATTAATACAACACTTGAATAAAAAAAAACATTTTTTCAAAAAAACAAGTCGATCTTATAGCATTTATACCTGGTACCTTCCTCCGGAATTGAAGGATTTTTACGCGCTTAGGCTTGAAAAGGTTAAAAACGGCACTCTCGAAGCTTGTTTTTAAACGATTTGAATTTAATTTAAAATTAGCATTGTTTAAAAACATGTTAATTTTAAATTCAATTAAAATCATTTACTTAATGTTGTTGGAATTAAGGAACGTGTTTTATTTCCATGGAACCGTTTTTTTTGCTTCCTGAGTAAAGCACTTAAAAATTTTGACTGAAAAATAAATTGAATTAAAAATCCATTTGCTAAGACAAAATAACTTAACTCAGCAGATAAAACAACTTCCTTAGAACTCAAGATTGTCAATTAAAGAAACACAATACAACGCCTATTTTGTTTATGTTTCAATTAAAACAGCCTTATTCATAAGGGGTTTTAAAAAATAAAAGAATCGAAACGTAAATTGTTTTTAAAAATTCAGAACCAAATGAAAAAAATTAAATTTCAAATTTATATATTCAACTTAAAAGCACTGTTTTTTTCATTCACACATTCATAAAATACTCGTATTAATTTATTTATACCAATATATAATACAAATACATAGTTTAATGAAGAAAATGTGTGTATAATAGGTACATTCACTATAATTTTCTTTTTATTTATGGATGTAACCACTCCACTGGCCCACAGGCACGTTCCAGAGTATCAGTTTATTATTTATTTTATACACAATAGAACATACTTTCACATCAATTGTGATAAAATTCAAAAGAAATATAAAAAATATTTTGAAACATCCCTACATTCATAAAATGAGAAAGGTTTTTCAAGAAATTAAAATTATATTCTGATTTATAAAACTTATTCCTCAGCTTCCTGTCTAGTCTTTCAAGCAATCCATTTATGGACCCGAGTTTTGAAAACATTCTTTTCCATTTTACTTACCGGTATATACAGGATGTTCATTAAACCCTGTCACATCCGAAACCACGATGATCAGTACGAGCAAGAAGACATATTGCCACATTAGTATAAATTTTTAAAACGAAAATATTTACTGCTTTTTTAGTATAAAAAAACAAATGGTTTCTTACTTCTGCCGGGGAGAAACGGTGAGGGGAGAGGGGAAATCCGATACACTGCTAACAGCGCGGCCGCGCCCCCTCGCTTCTCCTCTGCAGAAGTAAGCAACCATTTGTTTTTTTATGTATATATTTTAAAAATTTGATTCATTGTAAAAATTCATTTTAATGTGCCAATATGTCTTCTTGCCCATACTGATTATCGTGGTTTCAGATGTGACACGGTTTAAAGAACACCCTATATAATATAAACATTAATATTATTAAGATGCTCTTTATTCTCTCATTTGTATCAATTTATTTCATATATAAAACCGATATTATTTTTAACATAAGTGACGAATAACTCATTTCACGCCCAACAAAAAATTCACGTATCACACCTTTGTTCACTTCGTTTCATCCGCTCCTCAATCCGTGCCTATTTCATCCTTATTATTCAGTTTTGGATAGTTATTTTACATAATATGTTGTCAGTATTTAATAATTGTCTATATAAAAGTAGGTTGTCAAATAAATTGTACATTCGATGGGCATATTGATTTAAAAATAGACCTTTCATGATTATTCACTTTCTGATGGTTATTTTTTGTTGTTAGTATTTACTAACCGTCAATATAAAGGTAAGTTGAACGATAAATTGTACATTTTTGATCGGCTATCATCTAATTCAAAAGGACATCCATCCTCTGTAACCCTAAGTACTGTTTATTACTTAATCGTATCATTAACTGTGTTATTTGACTTATTTTACACGTAAAAAATGTTTTGAGTTTTTCCGAATTCTTGTAGAGAAGAACTGGATTAAACCTCCTAGGGAGTTCTTAATATTAACATATTACAACAGAGATACAAGACACTTAAGAGCAGGGAATATAGACTTCTAGGCATCTATAGGGCTTATGACCTGTCGTTGGCTGGTTTTAGTGGCCGTTTTAGACACTGTGTAACATTCACCATTCTGCCTATATTTGAACATTTAAGTTCCTTCAGTTCCTTCAGTTCTTCCATCTGTTTATTTGTTTATTTTATTGTATTTGGGATTTTTACATCTTTTACATAAAACAATAAGTAGAAATATATTATCAATACTACAGCCAAAAAAGATCCACTGTAAATCTAATAATACATAATATATAAGAGAAAGAGTGTACGTATTTGTATGTGTGAGACGTGTGTATTCATGTGTGTGTATGTTAATGTGTGTGTGTGTTTGTGAATAAATGAGAAAGAGTGTGCATGTGCGTGTGTGAATGAATGAGGGAGATGGTGCGTGTGTGTGGGTGCCTAAGTATAAAAATATAAATAATTCTTGTATTGTTAAATATTGAAAAGCGTACAGGAAAGAGATTGGTTAGAAGTTTGATTATAAAAAAATATAATAGAAAAGTAATAATTTATATCTACTTTCGAAACCTTTCTGTAAATATTTAAGTCGAGAAATGTTGTAATTTTTTTTTAAAGTTTGGCAAATTTCTAAACCTTATTCTGAAAAAAAAACATTTTATTTTAAAATTTTATTGATACACACTGATTGAAAAATGTGCAACGAGTCCCATACAATACGGTAGGTAACCACAATATGCAGTGAAAACAATGTGACGTCGAAAATAAGACATGATAGGTATGACAGTACGCGTACGTTAATTCAAAACGAACAAATCTATGTATAAGCCTATCAAAGGGTGGATAACTCATGGTCTAAAAGTATCTGTAAGACACAAGGAAACTCTTTAAAAATTAACCTCTAGAAAATCAAATGACGAAAATTTACGCAAACATTTAAAAAAAAAAAAAAAACTTTCTTGTTTAATAAAGTATACAAAAGAAAACTATTAAAATAAAAATCTTGAATTGTCTGCAAATAATAGCAAAAATGTGTGGAATATCATAAATGAAATAATAGATAAAAAAACATGCAAAAATAATGAAATAAAGACAATTTTACATGAAGATTCTAAATTATATTCGAATGAATACCCACAACATGTTGCAAATATGTTTAATAAATACTTTTCGAACGTGAGAAGAAATCTTGCACAAGATATCTCATCAAAATCAAATAAAACTGATACAAATTCGTACACTAATAATGAACGCGGTAACTCTCCTAATATATTTTAAAGCACCACAGAGAGTGAAATAGAGGAAATTATCAATAGTACGAAAGGAGATTCATTTCCGGTTTCGACGGAATTTTTGCTAACACATTAAAGCACATTATTTATTAGATTAAGGTATATTTTAAAAATCAACAATTTAAAAATAGCTTATTAAACAATTGTACAATATTTGATACAATATGGTGTTGTAGGATAGGGTGGTGCATATGCTAATATATAAGACCCTCTTAAAACAGTACAAAGATTAATTATGGAACCCTCAACATTCAATACGAAAAGTCTATTAAACATATTTAAGGTTCACTCAGTAGACGCTCTTTATAAAATAAATTCCATTACACAAATTTGTGATGGAATTTATTTTATGAAGTAAAATTTGTTGATGTTTGTTAATTAAAAAAACTGAAACCTTTATTGATGTTTGCGAGATCAATCTGATAAATGTATTTCATTCACATACTAGGCAATGCTCAAAAATGATTTGTAATTTTCATACTTTTTCTCTTTAACTTCAACAGATGAAAGAATGAAAGGAATATAGATGTTCAAATATAGGCAGAAGGGTGAATGTTACACAGTGTGTAAAATGGCCACTTAACCAGCCAAAGACAGGACATTAGCCCTGTAGATGCTTAGACTCATATTTTCCCGTCTCTACAATATTCCCTATCTCTGTTGTAATATGTTTATATTATTTAAATTTATTTCAACAGAGAGGGAAAAAGTTTTCGAGAAGAAATTTGGAAGTCTAGGCATTTACAGGGCTTATGACCTGTCATTGGCTGGTTTAAGTGGCCACTTTACACACTGTGTAACATTCACCATTCTGCCCATGTTTGAACATCCACATTTCCTCAACTCTTCCATCTGTTGACTTTTGTGAAGTGAAAGAGCTGAAACCTTTATCACGTGGGTGAGATTCATCCGGCTGAACCAAATCACCTACTAGGCAACGCCCGGAAACAATTTTCCAATTTTTATACTTCTTCTTTCTAAGGTTTCAGCTCTTTCACTTCACAAAAGTCAATAGATGGAAGAGTTGAGGAAATGTGGATGTTCAAACATGGGCAGAATGGTGAATGTTACACAGTGTGTAAAGTGGCCACTTAAACCAGCCAATGACAGGTCATAAGCCCTGTAAATGCCTAGACTTCCAAATTTCTTCTCGAAAACTTTTTCCCTCTCTGTTGAAATAAATTTAAATATGAACAACTCCCTAGGGAGGAAATCCAGCCAGTCTGCAAGCATTAGGACATAATCAAACATTGTTGTTTATATTATGTTGAAGTTGTATATTTAAACTATACAGTAAGTATGTATATCTTTACAACCATTAACTAAGTCCATTGTCGTGCTATCATATTACTGTAACATGAGTTTCAGACATGTGTGTTTTTGTCCACCTCGATAAAATCGAAGGTTAAATCCAGGGTTCGAAAATATCATGATTTATATATACCCAAATGCGAAATTATCCAATACATATTTAAAACGTGATATTTATTTTGTATGAAGTAAAAGGAGAAAAGATATATAATAATACAGTTTAATAAAAATATTTATTCAATATTTATTAAACAAGTAAAATTACAAAGGATAAAACCAAATTAATCTCTTGTCAAGTTAACTATTGGAATATTATTAGATGACAGTGAATCACCACTGGTATCTGTCACCACCACGTATCACCACAAATACCTCAAATCAGTTTGTCTGGCTGGTCAAAGTATTAACAGAGGAATTCAAGTTTTAGTGCATTTTTGCATTTGTGCTTTTCTAAGGAAAGAACACTTTTCATTTATCGACATAGCACATCATTTTAAAGCTACTTTTTTCCGCTATTCCAAGCCTTTGGAATGAACAACCTTTTCAAATAAAAAATGCACTTTCCATAACCACCTTCATGAAACGCCTGAAACATTATTATATATCCTCAAAATCCTAAATTCCTAGAGTTTTTACTGTTTTTTTTTCTCAAGTGATTTTTTTTATCCCTTTTTCTTTCCTTGGTACCTCTTTTTCTCTACTTCCAAACTCATTATCTGATCCCACATTTTCCTTATCATTTAATACTTTTAACAAAGTGTATTTAAAAAAATTTAAATACAAATAATATGTGCAAGCCTTACCTCTCAATTAAAAAACTTCTTTTTAAAAAAGGTTTTTTTTTTAAATTTATTTTTTTAAAACTTCTTTTGATATATTTTTATGTTTTTTTAGTACAAAATTTTGACTAACCTCTTCTTTTGACCATTCTGTATTTTTAGTTGGCTGGAAGATATTGCGTTTAGCAATTAGTCCGTCAAAGTACTTATTGTTTGTACTTGATGTTTTAAATAAATAAATAAATATTATGATATTAATTGTGATGTACTTCATGATCCATATATATTACTTAAATATATTGGTCGGCCTCGTGGTGTGATAGTCATCGCATTTGCCTACCATGTAAGAGGTCTCGAGTTCGATTTCCGACATGGTTGATATAAAAAATTATTGAAAAGGGTGTTTTTAAACTAGATTATTTCGTACTCCCTAGATTGGTACTTGAAGCGTAAAACTGTTTACTTTACCTTCATGTAACAAAAATGATCAAGAAACGCTGCAATTGGTGTACCAATGCAGTGTCCTAAGCACCATTAGGTGCGGAAAGGGAATGATGATGAGACATACTTGTAAATCTTTTGAACCTTGGTTAAATCCGATACTTCAAATTTAAAACTTTATATTTTCATGTAGAAAATTCAATGTAAATAACGCTCCTCGCGTGATTAAAAATAACGTGATTTTAAAGCATTTCATCTTTCAAATAAGTTAGATAAAAATATAATTTAAGATATTTAATACGTCTCTGGTGTGGATTACGTATTTTGAAAATACAAACATCAAGTTTTTATGTTTGTCAAAAGTATTCATAATATATTATACATTTAAAATAATTGTCATCATTTTCATTTCGAGTTAACGCGAAAATTCCCTAGTTATTTTATACGTTTCTTTATAAAGGGAAAATGGTAAAAGAAGGTTTTAGCCAATTAAAGTGGGGTAATTTTATAATTTAACGGGTATTATGTACACTGCGAAATTTTTTATTTATTTATTTGTTTCTTAAGTTAGCTAATATTGCATAGTATATAAACTAATATTTGTACATCAATATTTATTTATATCATCTTACAGAACACATAATATTTATTTTTTAATTAATTCAAAGTCTTTTCATTCTTCATACATTCAGGCATCTCTTCATACATTTTCGAACCTTTGTACAATTTTGGGATTTTGTTTAAATGGCAGCCTTATTCTATCCTTATTTTAGTACTATACTTTTGAATTTTTTATCAAGCACTTTTTATTAATTCAGTATTTTGGAATTTGATTCTTTAAAAAAATAATTTAAAACGATCATATTAAATATCCGTCTCATTTTTATTGCTAGCCAATTGAATTTTCCTCTTCATTTTTCTATCTTATTATATTTTCATTTCTTGAGCACTATTTTCATGGCTCTATTTCGAAGTACTTCCATTTTTTTTTAAGTTTTCGTCATTGGCTATTAATAATTTTGTAGAGTGGTAATCTACATGTGGAAAAATAAAGTTTTATCCATGAATTCTGCAGTATTTCTTTCTTATTTTACTCTCAATCCACCTAAAAAGATATATCAGATTTAAACATATTGGAATTTGGAATGTGTTCAGTTGTTCGATGAGGAAGTTTATTTCCATAAATTTGTCTTACCTCTCCGGCTATGCCTATGCAAAAAAATATGTCAACCAGTTCGTTGAGACGTGAAGGAAACACAAATAAACTAAAAAACACACTTTCGCATTTATAATATTAATATGGATATTTTAAGACTTGATATAATCAAATATAACAAATCAATAATTATTTTAAGTATGTTCAAATATGTATTGACAAATACTGGTTTTAACCCTCAAGAGCATATATTGACAAATATTACCAACAATTAATGATATTGTGTTACGAATTCTATTAATTTCCCTAGGTAGAAAAAAAGCTTTAAATATGGTCCTAAAAATACAGAAATATCTTTAATGTTTCTATCTTTTGATTTTTGAGCAATAAAAGAGTTGAAAGTTTTTTGATGTGAGTGAGATTCATTTCAATTATTTCACCTCAACTCAAATCGAGAGCGTCTCTGTAGATAAAAAATATAAATAATGAAATATTTTAAGTTCCAGCTTAGTTAAATCAGTGTTATGAGCTTACTTGCTAAGTAACAAATCAAAGAGTGGAAGAATAAGCGTAATCGTATTACGTAATACATCAAAAATATGTCATTCACCAGAAAAGCCTCCCAAAGCTTTATGATGTGATATGACTGTAGTCAGTCAGTCGGCAAGCAAAACTAGGATAAAAAGGATACTTTTAATTTTATTGAAGATGTGACGGATTAAAAAAAGCACGTGTTTGGAAAAACAGCGGAATATTTTTGCTGAAACAATAGAATTGAAATTGAATATTTTATTTTATGAAGGGGAATTCCGTGAAAATACTTCAATGTGATATTTCAATCAGACATTTAATATACTTGCAGTACCTCCAGCAAAAATATAAAAATATTTCAATGAAACGGATTTTTTTTCCTATCCTTCAATAACTATTGTTTTAATTTTTTGTTGTAAGTTAGTTAAATAAATTCTCAAAAATCACTGAAACAATTAAAGTTCAATCCGGCATCAGTTAACATAAACGACTTTTTATAGCTTGTCGTAAAGCTAATTTTTTTTTTTATTCTTTGAAAATGCATTTAAAAAAAACACTTGATGGATCATTATGTATTAACTGTCACCAATTTAATATAGGAAAAAAGCTAGATTACGATCGACGCTTCATTCGCGTTCCATGCATCGAGGAAGCTGGTTGCCTTGTTCACTAAGTCCACGAAAGTTTTTAACGAAAAATCACATAATGGGTAATCATGGCAACAAAAAAGGAAAAATTGAAGCAAGCGGCTTTTGAGACTTTGAATCTATACTATTTTTTTTCATGTAGCGGCTATTTGCCGTGGGAGATTCGCGTAGCAGTGAAATACAATTAAAAAGAAGTGACTATAACACGAAGTTTGAAATTATTACTACATGTTATTTTATTCCTGAAAATGTTTTATTTAACTTACCTCAAGGTTAAACTTGTTTAGAAATCAAATGGCTTACATGAAATATTTTTGTGATAACTTCTTTATTTATTTTTTGTTTGATTTGATAAAGTTGTTTAATTTCGCCATAAATTTTTTTTCGCTACCTAAAAAAAAAATATAAATTCTAACCGTATATTTTCCCAAAGACACTTTATAATAGTTTTTTTTAACATCTAAATTCGATGCAACAGAGAGGGAAAACATTTTTTTACAGGGCTTATGACCCATCATTGGCTAGTTTAATTGGCCACTTTACGCACTGTGTATCATTCACCATTCTGCCTATGTTTTAACATCCACATTTTCTCAACTCTTCCAACTGTTGACTTTGTAACACACTTGAACAATTCGTTGGAAATTGCCCCAAAAACCGACATATTTGTGTATTAATAAAAACGCAAATACTTCCTTTTTTAAAAAAAAATAAAGTTACGCTTCTATTAATATACTAATCTAGTGTCTTATTACGCACGAAAAGGGAATAGTTTTGGTATTGATATTTATGTACGTTTCTACAGACTGTCATAATAAATTATTTAATCTTAATTAAATTACGTATTCGTAAAATACTATCATTATTAGGATTCCGTACGGAGTTTGGATGTGAATAATAATTTATTGAGGATATCAGCGTTAATTACAAGATATACGTAGAACTTGACTGTAGTGGGAGTTCGTAGGTTTACCGATAAAATGTCTTTAGGTTAAATATATTATTAAGCACCGTAACGAGCCACTTGACATAGTTTCTGTTACAAGCAAGACGTGGTGAGAAAAACGCAAGCTTATTCGAGGTTTAAAAAAAAACATTTTATTAATAAAACATACGTATACATGAAGTAGACATTGTACTCCCGGGCGTTATAAAAAAAACTCATTTGGAACTCATTTTTGTGACAATATATAATATCATGCATACTTAATACAATCCAAAATAGTAAGAAAACATGATAAAAAAAAACATAAAATACAGTACTTTACACTATCATATTTTAAAAGAAAAGGTCATATTTTTTAGTTGCTACACTTTCGGATTTGCCATTTGACTTTTCGTGTTTTAGTTCATTGGGCAGTTTAATTATATGACAGTTTAATTATATAATGTATTGGAATCCACAATACATTACTTATATTGACAGGCTGGAGAAAGTACAAAACAAATTTTTAAAACATTTGAATTTCCGATGCTCTCTTATATTTCCAAATCATGACTTATCTGGACGTTTTCACAAACTGATTAACCTCGAAAAAAGAAGAACATTAATAGACCTCACATTCCTCTATAAAATTATTAACAGTCTAGCTGATTCGTCCCAGATCCTAAATAAAATTCAAATTAACTGTCCATCACGTGCCCTACGAAATCACCCAACCTTTAGAATACCTAGTGTCAATACGAACTATTGCCAGAATTCGTTTTTACACAGATCGTGTTCCACTTTTAACAGCTTTTTTAACCATATAGATATATATCATACAGGATTACAATTATTTAAAAATAGTGTATTGAAAACTTTTGAATAAAACTCCGGTTGGTCCCTTTTTCTCTTATATCACTCAAATTACATACATTAATATTATTATTATAAATTAAATTTCTCTTTTGAAATTTTGTATTACTACTAAAATCGCTTTAATGAAATTTTATCGACTTCTCTTGGTTTAAAATCTTCTCCTTATATTGCTTTTTCAAATTTTAAATGATTACTTGCCATACTTGTTATTCATTCTTTATTTTTTCTTTTTTCTCTGCTGCCATTGGCATGTTTTTATATTTGTTATACTTTTAAACTACTTTTAATTACTAATATTATATATGTTAATAAAATCAATATATTGCTGCTCTTACTATAATGTGTCATTAATTTTGAAGATGTTTTTTAAATTGACCTAAATTTAAATTTACTGTCTTATATTTCACATAAAGATTCTTCTCATCGTTTCTTTGAATCCCTTAAAATAAATATGTGTTTATGTTTTTCCTTTTTTTAAAAAAATGTTATTACTATTTTATTTTATTTTTACATCTGAGCATGTTTTTCATTCTTTATTTCCATTCTTAATTCTTAATTACTCTTACAAATTTTCTTCATTTTTAATATTATTTCCATTTGTAAATACTCACTACAAACTACAAACCTTAAGATATATTTTTTTCACTTAAATTTAAATTTTTAAACAACTTTCATTTATGTTTTCTTTTTCCTTCTCTTTTTTATACTTTCATAATTAACATTAGATTTAATTGCTTTTTAATATGGAAACTTCACTGGTCCATTAGAATTAAGTCCAATTGTGTAAAATATTAAACTTTATAACTGTACTGTATGTTTCCTGAATAAAAGAAAATAAAAAATAAAAAAAAAATGTCGGAACGGCCAATATTTTCCAGAGACTTTTTGCCGAACTTTGTTGAGCGAAATTAAGATAAATGAATTTTTTTTTTACATGCAATTTTTTTCGATGTTGAATATTACATGGCATGTAAAGTGATTATAAAAACCACCAAATAATCGGTCACAAGCCCTGTAAATGCCTAATCTTTTACAACTCTTGAGTTTTTTTTCTCTATCTGTTAAATAGGGTTATGGTTGTAGCAATATCGCGGATTCAAGATTAAAAACTGAATTATTTGATGTGTATTACATTTTCTTCCGCAGTTTATTGACGACTTTTTATCAAATTTGATTGATCGTGTTGTGGTGCCGTAGCTAGTGTTGCGGACTCACGGATCATAGGTCCGAGGTTCGAACCGCACTCTACCATTAATTTGATTTGCATTTTTTAATAGTAAGTTATTTACAACTCATTGAAAATGTCCACCAGAATTGAAATATATGGATTAATTATAAGAACGCAAATATTTGTTTAAATCGACTTCATATCAATATCTGAACAACACGCAGCACTGTGCGTCCGCCTTACTAATATTTTTTTTTTGAGTTTGTCCAAATCTTTGTTCAGAAGAACTGAATTAAACCCCCTAGAGAGCTGTTAATTTTAACATATTACATGAGAGATGAAAATCATTTTTTATGACTGGAGTATTATTTGTCTTTATTTCCTTCACAAAAAATGTTCTTCATCTCTGTTTCCAGCTCACTCAGGGGGTTAAATCCTAATTTAAATTTTTGTAGACAAGGACTGGATTCAACTCCCTGGGGAGCTGTTAACATAAACGTATTACAACACAGATAAAGAACATTTAAGAGAAGGTAATATAGAAGTCTAGGCATCTACAGGGCTTATGACCTATCATTGGCTGGTTAAAGTGGCCACTTTACACACTGTGTCCTGTTGATGCCTAGACTTCTATATTACCTTCTCTTAAATGTTATTCTTCTCTGTTGTAATATGTCAAAATATTGTTGTTAAATCCACCAGGTCCAAGAATAATTACAAAAATTTTAACATATTTTCAGGCGTTGTCTAGTGTGTCGGTGAAATACTTAAATCAGATGAATCTCAGCCGCATCAAAAAAGGTTTCAGTTCTTTAACTTCACAATAGACGGAAGGAAAGAATTGAAGGAATATAATAAATAAATAAAAAAATATTGGAATATTGGTTTCCGTTGTCCTCTTCGCTATACTAGATTAAATTCCCTTTTTTATGTACCAACTTGTAAAAACAATTATACCTCGAATTCATTCATTAGACGCACCTGTAGAAATTATAACGGACTCAGTATTGATGTAGACATTTTTAACTGCACGTTGCATTTGTACAGAAAATTTCTTCATGGGGTCGATTATTTGGGATAGTTGCTGAATGTACATCTTGAGTGGTTTATGCTATGCATATGTGCCGCATGTAATGTATATGTTTGTGTATGTTTTATATGTGCGTTCATGTGTGTGCGTGGATGGCTCGGAGTGTACATTCGGTATTTTTATTTATTTTAATTTATTACCTCCATGGAAAACGCAAATGTCAACAATTATCTTTTTTTCACTTAAAATTCTTATTTATTTTTTATTTTTTGTCACATTTAATGTTTATATCTTTTTAATTTATGAAAACTTAATTGGTCTTTTTATGTTAAAAAATTGTTGTTTTTAATACTGATTTTGTATGACTGTATGTTTTCTAAATAAAATAAAATAAATAAATAAGTGTTCAAATATAGGCCAAACGGTGAATGTTACACAATACGTAAATTAGCCACTTAAACCAGCCAATGACATATCAAATGCCCTGTCGATGCTTAGATTTTATATTGCCACTAAAAGTGATGTTCATCTCTGTTGTAATATGGAAATACTATCATTAATAATAATAAAATTTATGTAATATCTGGCCACAGTCTTCAGCAATGGTCTCTAGGTCTAGACTAGTGTTTTAATACTTTCTAAGGTGTCCCGCAAGGCTCTAACCTGGGTCCATTGTTGTTCTCAATTTTTATTAATAATATTAAAAATGTAATTTTGAACTCGCGTTTTTTGTTATTTCCGGATGACTTAAAACTATTCTTAAAGGTGACAACTTCTGACGATTTTTGTATTTGCTAAGCAAATATATCTAATAAATCTGAATGGGGAAGGTGAAACAAACTTAGGTTTAATGTTTCCAAGTGTTCGGTCACGTCCTTCACTAGGGCCCAAAAAACTCTATTTTTTCGCTACAAAATGAATGACCAGAATCTAATACGAACATCGAATGTTTAAGATCTAAGCGTTCGATTTGTGAGCACCTTGACATTTCATGAACACATGGAGACTATCAGTAGTAATGATTTGTTCTGCGTACTGCCAGGGTTTTCGAAAATACCCGCGTACTGAGAACTCTTAACAAATCCTTGTTGTGAAGTAGACTCGAGAGTGGCTCGATGATTTGGGGGCCAAAATTCATTGTGAAATATTAAGGATTGGGGATTAAAAAATAAGTTATTGTTCAAATAAATGTTTTCAAGAATTTTTTAACCTTTCCTGATTTTTTTTTGGAATTTCTTGGATGGATGATTGATAACTTTAAAAGAAAAAGTTATTTTTGATCAACAAATTACAACAGGGATAGAAAACATTTAAAAAAAGGAAATATGGAAGTCTAGGCATTAACAAGGCTTATGACCAGTAATTTGCTGGTTTCAGTGGTCACTTTGTAACATTCACCGTCTTGCCTATGATCGGACATCCATATTTTTACAATTATTTAATCTGTTGATTTTAGTGAAGTTAAAGAGCTGAAACCTTTATTGTTATAAAGAGATTAAAAGAGATTATGCAACGACTGAAAACAATTTTCCAATTTTTCAACTTCTTATAGGACCAGTTCTTTTTTTATAATATCTTGAGCTAGTTCAAATGTTTGTAGACAATCGACTGGATTTTACTCACAAGAAAGTCAATAAGATTAAAAAATACAAGGGACATGGAGAATATTTAAGAAAACGAAATAGGAGTACAAAATTACTACATTTTTCAGCACATTAAATCAAAATGAGGTACGTTTACATTAAATAAAATACAGATATTTTATACATACACACCATATATTGCCATTTACACTCATACTTGATTAAAAAGTCAATCAATTAAAAATTTCAGAGAAAAAGTTATTAATTAAGCATGAATTGTCAGCATTGTTTAACTTAAACTAAATAATAATCAAACGAAAACATTGTTTTGAAAAAAAAATCCAATTGATTTTATTGGTAACAATCATAGTTTTGCAATTGGGTACTTTATATATTCATTATCATTGAGTTTAATCAATTAATAAACCGAATCATTTTTAACATAAATACGAGTATAATATCTCACTATGACAAAATCAACTTTTGCAAAACAATCTCATATCGTTAGATTCGCCATCAGACTCACAGTAACATTCATAAGTAATTACATCATCTTTGCGTAAACATTTTAAATTTGTCCGATTTTCGCACTTTGCAAATTCGATCCATTGTTTCCTTTGCAGCAAATTGGAATAAAAATCGCAGCAAATTGTGCAATATTAGTCTGGATCATTTTCCAAGTCACTTTTGCTTTCTTGTAATACTCGTCTTTTTCATTTTTCTTAAGTTATACCCTTTACTCAACCTTTTCATTTTCCATTTATTTTTTATTATTATGTTCCAGATTTTTTTTATTTTTAAACTTTTCTTCATCAAAAGCATTTTTTACCAGCGTATCTGTTTTAACTGCTGTCATTATAATTCGTCGCTTTAACATCGTCTACAATCTTGCTGGCATCAACTGAGATTTTTGGTCTTTATCTATTGGTAAATCTTTATTCAATGTTTTACAATTCTTCAGAAATCATTTGGTGTTCTTTATATTGAAGGATTTTCGCTGAACTGTGGAAACGTATTCTAGCAAGAGTGTTGTAATAAAATAACTTTATATACAACTATCTCGAAATGATTTCTGACGGTTTTCACTACAAATTGGTGAAAGCAATGTTACGAAAAAAAGATTCCCGTATTGCATAATTATAAAAGAACACATTTTATCATTTTTTTTGTTGATACCTAGAAATACAAGAAAACATTGCAGTGTAAAGCCACTCTTCAAACACTTATTTCATATTCATCTTGCTAGGAATAGAATCTGGGACCTCAAGCATCGTATGTGAAAAGTAAATAAATACTTTCCGAAGTCAAAAACATCTTTACAAAGAAACTTTATGGTTAATTAAATTAAAATGTAACCAAATCTATCACTCTAGAAAACACTTTTTAGCCCTTCAGTGTCTAAGGGTATATTAAGGGTCCCCAAAGTAGCATTTATTTTTCAATAACTTTTTTGTTCATCCAAAAAAGTCTAAATATTAAAGAAATATAAAGGGTTCTTCAATTGGCGCGAGTAGATTTTGACGGCCCGTGGCGGACACTTTGTTTTGATCATATCTGTCAAATATGTTGTTTATTATTCAGTTACTTATGCCAAATCACCATGGCAAGTCACACAATTGAACAGAACGTTCAAATAATAAAATTTTAAAATAAAAATGAGTGTTCGTTAGTGCAAACGTTGCGTGCATGGCGTTCATTTTACAGTAGACGCGGTGGCCTTTCACAGTCAACTCTTTGACGTTTGGTAGCCAAATTAGAGACGATTTGTTTAGTAATCAAATAACCAACACCCGTACGTTCAAGAAACGCACGATCGGCCGAGAACATCGCCGCTGTCCATGAAAATGTACAGCAGAACCCGTGGCAGTCAATTCCTTGCTGTGCGCAAGAATTCGGCCTTTTGTTGACTTCAACTTGGCGAATATTGTGTCGACACTTAGGCCTGTACCCGTACAAGATCCAACTGACCCAGGAGTTCATGACAATAGGGTGTAGGGTGCCTGGAAGAATGACTAGACAGGTGCCACCGTTTTGTAGCAACAATTCACGGACAGTGTATTCTTGTAATGCAGTATTAAATAGACTTCATGAACTCGGCAATAGTTATTCCCACGTATCTGATATATTTAGTGTAGGGTAGAGTTCCTATAGAACAAACTTTTTGAACTTTTTCAAAGATGCTGAATGGTAATTATATTTATTTATTCATGCATTTCATATGCAGTTTTTTGTTCACTTTGCCTAGTTGTGTGAAATAGTACTTATGATTTTCTTGTTGTTTTACTGTAGAATGTTTTATTATTTAAACTTTCTATTGAATATGCTGTATAATTTTTAGGTTATTTTTTTTAATATAAATCTTGTATAATTTTGGTTTGATTTTTTTTTATTTTTTATAAATCTTGTTTTTGAAAAAGAAGGAAAAAAATATTAAGCCAAATATGTTAATATTATTAATGTTTGTAAAGGGCAGATTTGCCGTTTATGCGTTTATTTTGTTAACTGGGTTTCGAATAGTTTGGAAGACGACCCCAATTTTTGCCGAAAAATAATGTTTAGTGGCAAGGCGCATTTTTGGATAAATGGCTGTGTCAACAAGCAAAATAGCCATATATGAGACGACACCAGCGTGAGGTTCACCAGCTGATAATGCATAGAAAAGTTACCATTTGGTGAGAATTTTGGGCCAGCGGCGTCATTGGTCCGTACTTTTTCAAAAACGACGTTGGTGAGGCGGTCACCGTCAATGGCGAGCGTTACAGAACGATGATAACCAATTTCTTATGGCCCAAATTGAATAATATGGACCTAGACAACATGTAGTTTCAGCAAGACGGCGCTACGTGCCGCACAGCGGACGCCACGATTGACATTCTGTATGAACGATTTAAGAGTAAGGTTATCTCTTGCAGGGGTAATCTGAATTGGCCACCAAGATCATGCAATTTGACTCCACTAGACTTTTTTTTTGGGTTTTTTAAAATAAAAGATCTATGCCAATAAACCTCAATTGACCGATGCCCTAAAGGTGAAAATAACACAGGCTATCGCTCAAACTCAGCCAGATCTACGCAGAAGAGTCATTGAAAATTGGACCACTCAGATCCGTGCCACCATAAAAAGCCGAGGCGGGCATTTAAACGATGTCATATTTCACTCTTAATGGCACATATGGGCCTTTCAAATAAAAAGTGATTTTGTTAATACCTCACACACAAGTTGTTCTATTTCATTTCAACTTATACCCGCCCTTATTGAAAAACCCTTAAGATGGAAGATAAGAAAAAATTTATCAAGTAGATCGAAAAAGAACCAAGCATGTCGTATCTGAACATCCAACGAAGTTTTAGAGATGAAACACAGTTCGGCAAGATGACTTCCTCAAACACCAACGCTCATACAAAATAAAATTCGTCTAGACAATTATTGCAGGATGCTTCTTGCTATCAAACCTCAAAATAATCAGGATTTTTTCAATCGTTATGTAACCATGGACAAAACAAAGGTCCGGCACTATGGCTCTAAGACTAAACTTCAAAACATGCAGTGAAAGCCAGCCGCTTAAGTTCGGGGTCCAAACGTTAATCGGTAAGGTCATGGCTTCAGTTTTCTGGGATGCCGCAGGACATTTGTTTTTTGACTACCTCTAGAAGGGAGTCACGGTAACGGCTAAGTTATATCGTGGGAAGCGATAAAAGAAAGAAAGAGGGGGAGCCTGGGAAAGGGCTGTTGTTCTTGGATAATGTTTGATATTTTATTCTTAGTGAGTAACATGTTCCAGTATTATATTTATGTTTGAGAAGAACCTCTAACTGGATGTACGTACTATTTATAATGCTTTGTTTACGTAATTTCTGTTTGTTTGCATAATAAAAACAAAATAATATTCAATACTTTTGAGTGATTGTTTGGTCATTTAAAACACGTTTGATAAAAAAAGATATTACCGTACTTTTTTTTCCGTTTTTTTGTCAATAAAATAAAATATTTTTACTAAAATATCGAAGGTCTTATGGTAATTTCATTCACAGTACACATGTCTTAGATGCCTAGTTCAAATATGAAATATAACTAATTATTTCGGAAACTTGTACAGAAGCTTATCTAATCCATAGCTTTTCACCATAATCCCTACGACCAACTTCCCAACTACCCAAATCCCGATAAATCCGGGTTCGGGTAAGCAAATATGGTGTATTTAACTGAAGTTATAACAAAATATATAATGAAGGTTTAGCCTTGCAAGGAAATATTTAAGAATGCCCTTGTTTAGTTGCTTTCAGCTTATTCCTTAAATACTATTTTAAGCTGGGTTCCGTATCATAAGTACCAATGATAAAATAAAGATGGAGTACATTTTTAAGAAAAGAAAACGAAAATATTTTCTTTTCGCAAAATGAAAAACATTTACGAGGCGGACTGGTTAAAAATCCAATTTTTTTAAATATAAGTCAAAACGTTTGACCAGTTTTACATAATTATAAAACATTTTAAACAAAAATAATTCGTCCATAAGTTTTTAATTAAAAAAAGGTTCTTATTTATTTTAAAAACTATGGTCCGCAGAAAAATTTGTGTTTGTGATATACTTGTAGGTATATCTGTTTATACCTACTTATTTTAAAAGTCGTTGTCCATGTTCATTATTGTTTCCTACTATATGTTGTCCAAGAACTAACATACATTATAGTCAGCATCAACTCCTGCATTAATGTCACGATAATTGAATATTTTTATTAAATTTATGTAATTTTATAATGAATCGTAAAATTCATCTTTTACATCGGGGTCAGAGTTAAATGTAGATCTTAAAAGATTGCAGAATTTATGTTAGTAAGTAAGTAAGAAGTGGTAAGCAAACAGCGGCTTACATCTCCCACCTTGCCTAATAGAGTCACCCATATGCGAAAAGAAAATTCTACGATTATTAACTTCAGCTTACAGCAGTACAACGGATCGTAAATACTAGAGTCGAAAATTGCAAGCGCAAACCGAAACCACCCGTTACTCGCTTGTTCTTAAACTAAAAACCAAACCAAAAATGTGAAATGCTTCTGTTCTATGCAACAAAGCTACAAAATTATTGCTCTGAGTCAGAACTGCCTGATAAGTTGAAACGATTGCAGAATGCCTTTATGCGATATATCTTTAATCTTTTCGAATTTGATCACATAACTGAATACTACACGCAACTACACTGGCTCAGTATCAAGCATAGAAGAAACATTCACATTCTATTACTTCTTCACAATATTTTGAATAATCCCACTTCACATGTTTATCTGAGAGAGCTCTTCCAACCTCATGGCATGGACTATCTCTTCGTTCTCATAACGAAAAAATCATTTTAATGCCAATTCACGGGCACAATTTTTTTGCCTCGTCTTTCACAGTTGTAGCTGCTTGATTATGGAATAATCTACCCACGAATGCCAGAGACTCTTTATTTAGAGACTTCTTTATTTACATTAAAATCAAGATTGAAATGTCACTATCTAAATATTTGAGTTTTTCCTTTTTTCGTCTTGATTCCTTCCCTTCCTCTCACACTTTCACAGTATTATGTGGATTTTTAGGTAATTTTTGTTTCAAATTTAGGATAAAACTCTGAGATTCTTTAAATACCTTGAATATGTATGTGTACTTGTAATTTTTTCAAACTTAATGGATTGGGTAAGTAGGAAGGAATTGCTTCAATGCAATTTATCCGCCTTTGTATTAATATAAAATGTTAAATGAATAGTATTGTAGCGCACGCACTTTTAAAAGTTTTAAGGTGTTTTGTGTTTTGACTCTTATTTTCAGTATCCATTCAGAAATTCCTACTCGCGATTCCAAACATTTCAGGAATAATTTTTAACAGCAAAGCCAATTCCGTGTTAACGCCTTCCTGGTGTAGGTTTTCCATACCAAATAATTGTATAACAGGATTCCTTGATCCATGAACAGGATTGATTGACCCCTGATCCATTAATACTAAATAAATGAGAATTAAAAAATGTGGTACTGGTGATGGGATATTATTGTCACCCCGCCAAAATATAATTGATAAAAAATATATGGATAAGGTACTAGGTTGAAACAAGGAACTCTTTAAATTTCAATCAAAGATTAATAGGATGTCTAAAGACATTGGATCAACACGAATTAAAGTAATTAAAAACACTTACATGCAATGAGTCCCTTCGACTGAAGAGTACTGTTTGCGACCGTCGACTCTGTTTGCGTTTTGTCAAGGAAGAAAGTTTAGAGAAAACGACATTGGGAGATGCGTTCACCACAGACAAAATCAAGAAGATTGGTTTAATTATTTTCTGTGACCAGTAGCAAATATTACCCGTTAAAATATCAATACATTTTTCAGTTTATATGTGAATACTTTACATCGTTATTTTGTAACATCTATATCTATACATGATGTGAAAACACACGATAAGCGTAAATTAACAATATTTTGATTATGTCTAAATGTTTTTAACCACGGCAGGATTTTACTTTTCTTACGGAGATATTAATCAACCTTTGTACATTAAAAAAATACTATAATTTATAAATATTCTTTGCGTTATAATACAATTCGTTCAATTAAAAACTCGTTTATTCGTTTACCCGTTACTGTGTAATTTTCACCATTCTGTCTATGCTCAAACATATTGATTTATTTGACACTTTATATACATATACAATATATATACATATAAGGGCGGGCTTATTGCCTTAAGGCAATTTCTTCATACCTACCCAAACCGTTCAGTTTGAGAAAATTAAAAATACATTGACATATTTAATCCTACAATTTTAAACAAAAATTAAAAACAAAGATTAACAAACAAATAAATATACATATAAAAAAAATTAACACAACACTATTAAGAGAGGAGAGGGGATGAGAAGGAAAGATGAAGGATAAGGGAATAATTTAAATATTTAGATAGTGACATTTCAATCTTGACTTAAATGTAAATAAAGAAGGGGCGTCTCTAATATTCGAGGGTAGATTATTCCACAATCGAGCGGCTACTACTGTGAAAAAGGAGGCAAGAAAATTAGAGCGATGACAGGGTATTAAAAGGGTTCTCTCGTTACTATAACGAAGAGATAGTCCCGGTTGTGAAAGAGGTCGGATGAGCTCTCTCAGATAAACAGGCGAAGTGGGATTATTAAAAATATTGTGAAGAAGTGATAGAATGTAAATGTTTCTTCTAGGCCTGATACTGAGCCAGTGTAGTTGCGTGCGATACATACATAGGTATTACTAGAAGTTGAAATCCAATACCTGTCTAAAAAAAATTGGATGAATTTTTAAAGCTTGTTGTTAGGTCAGCTCAATGCCTTTCATGCATTGTACACTGAAAACAGAGAGAATAAGAATTTCGTGAACTGTATGGAAATTGTTACTCACTTTAAAGTTCTTCCGATTGTTTCTTATATGGAGCACTTCACTATTGCTGCACCACGGATACCGGTATCGTGTAGATGATGATGAATTGTATAATTAAGCATGTTTATACAACACTCACTTCACTTTGTACGAAATATGCTGACGCAGGATATGATAAAGATTTATCAGAGTGACAACTTTTCCAATGTGACTTGCTCACAGGACGGTAAAAGAACAATTTTTTTAAATAGGAACGATTTGTATAGGAACGGGATATTAACAGTCCCATTTGAGTTGCCAGTCTGAAAAATATAAATTCAGTACGTAACAGCTTGTAGTTTAAACATTATTTTATACAAGTACTTTTAAAATAAAAAATAAATTGAAAATATTGTTGACTTTTTTTTTCTTCTTTTAGATACATCTTATCCTTGGCTCTCGCTGATTTGCTGGTCATCATCACATGCGTCCCTTTCACTTCTACTGTCTATACCGTGGAGTCGTGGCCATGGGGTGAATCACTGTGCGTCATTTCGGAAACCGCCAAGGACGTTTCGATAGGAGTTTCAGTCTTCACTCTCACAGCACTATCGGCAGATCGATTCTTCGCGATAGTGGATCCTCTTAGAAAACTACACACCTCAGGTGACTTTTTAAAATATTTTTTTCAGAATTCATCATAACTTGGCGTAGGGCACTGCAATGAAAAAAACTAGGGGAGCATAACACATAATACATAAGCATAACATATATTAAGCAAAAAAAAAACTCAAAAACGTTCTTAAATAATAAATGGTATTTTTAAATATTGAATACCGGTATAAGAAAATAATTAGTAGGTACGTAATTGTTTATTTTTGTTAAAAAATATCTGCCTCAAAACAGGTTGTACCTAATTAGGCAGACTGGACATAATCCAGAGAAATCTATTACCTAAGTAGCGATGTAGTATTAAAAAATTACAACAGGCATGGAGAACACCTTAAAGAAGGGAATATGGAAGTCTAGGCATTTACAGGGCTTATGACCTCTAATTGACTGGTTTAAATGGCCACTTTACACACTGTGTAACATTTACTATTTTTCCTTTGTTCGAACATCCTAATTTCTTCAATTCTTCTATTTGTTGATTTAAGTGAAGTTAAAGAGCTGAAACCTTTATTGTTGTGAAGAGATTCATCTGAGTGAATTATTTCACATACTAGGCAACGCCTGAAAACAATTTTCCAATTTTTAAACTTCTTCTTGGACCAGTTGGTTTCATCACAATATTTGAGTTTGTCCAAATGTTTGAAGACAAAAGGTTGGATTTCACCCACTCGGGAGTCAAGAAGATTAACAAATTGCAACAAGGATAGAGAACACCCTAACTAAGGGAATATGTTACACAGTGTGTAAAGTAAACTTAAACCAGCTAATGACAGATTGTAAGCCCTGTAAATGCCTAGACTTCCATATTCCCTTATTTAAGGTGTTTCCATCCCTGTTGTAATTTGTTAATATTAATGACTCCCGAGGGGGTGAAACCTAGTCTTTTGTCTACAAACATTTAGACAAACTCAAATATTGTAATGTTTGTAGTGGATAAAGAAATGAATTTTTTTGTTAATAAACTATAAGGCCATAAGATCTCTAAAATGAATTTGTGTAAGTTGGGTTTTCAATGCAGTATTTCTTTGTTTCTGGACTGGTACCTTACCTTTATGTAACATATGATCAATATACGCTGCATTTTGTGCCCCAATGTGGTGTTCTATGCACCATAGGGTGCGCAAGGGGCATGATGATGAAGATGAATATTCCGTCTTCTCGATTTTTCGAGAGGGATTATTTTCAAGGGGAATTAATTAGGTGACGTGCGTATTGAATCAACAAATTCTGTCTTAATTAATTCCTTGAGTAAAAAGCTGTGGAGATTTGATGCTAATCTTCTACCCAATTTATTCGTATTACCTGCGCGTCATCGGATCTCAAAGTGTCTGACGTCATTTACTAATTAAGGTGAGACAAAAACAACCGCTCACCCAAATGTTAACTTGATATAATCAAAAGACATCAATAAACAAAATCGTTCTTGTTTGTGTGTACAGTTAATATATCATGTTGTTTTGGTTAATTATTGGTTCTAACTCAACCTAAGGCTTCAGTCTCATAGAGTTGGAACTTCAAAAAATGTGAGATTAAGTACTGTGAATAAATTTAAGAAATTGGAACATGGTTCATTCAAACAAACACGTATCAAAAAATTGATTACAAATGAATACAATAGTTGAAAAAAACAAGGGAGAGGGTGTTTAAATTGTTGTTTGTTTATTCAGAAAAACAACAGCAATACAAAAAAATATTCACAACATTATAAAAAAAAACATGAAGTAAACAAAATCAGTTTTCCACATAAATACAATTATAAAAATCCAGTTCAGTTAGATATTAATTCATAGAAGTGCATGTGTGCAAGTTTTTTTGTGTGAGGATTATAAATGTAAAATGACGTAATTTTACCAAGAGTCGCGGTAAAACACCGTAATTTACGGTATTTCACGGTAATTTTCGGTAAGAAACGAACTTGACGTACTCACCTTCACTTTTCAAATACACTACAAAAACGAGTAGCTCTGTTTTAGGACACCTCACATTCCTGCAAAAACCAGGTGGTTGTCGAGATTTATCACAAGTATGGGACGTTCAGTTATTTGTGTTGTTCGTATGTTAATTGTAAATAAATTTAGCTTGTTTTTGATCGATGTTAACATTTTTTGATAGAAGACCCTTATACAGGAAAAAAAATAAAAATAAGGGAGAATAATTTTAATGGTTATCATTCTCGGACATACGAGTATGTATTGTAGGGTACGAAACTAATATTAACATTTCCCAGCATTCTCGGTTTTTTTCACTCTCGCAGGAATCTAATTTTGAAATATTTTTTTTATTAAGAAACCGAGTGGTTTTTATTACATTTTGGTAACAAAATATTTATGTACAAACCAAATAATTCAGAAAAGTCCAGAAGGAGCGTAGAATCATATTTGAATACATCGGAATGTGTCCAAAAATTTTGCCACTGTGCCCCGCTTTCGCCGCGCGCATTCGTGATGTCGCCGCGTAAAGTCGCACGATGGGAAAAAATATAATCATAACACAAATGTAAGGTAAAAAAAAAGCAATCTGTTAATTTCTCTAAAATTTTATTGTGCGCGTGGAAATATTGATTGGCACAACAGAGTAGATAAGTAAAGGGTCATTTAATAAGGGTAATTGAATAAATCAACTTTGAACATAAAATATAAAACAAATTTTATTTTACATAAAACGGAAATTTTTATATCATGTTAAATAATATTTGATGTTTTAAAGATAATGTCGGTGAAATGTCCACCACAAAGTTGTTTAATCCGAGGTCCAGTTTTCATTAGTTCTCTCATTAGATGAGTGAAGTAGGGTAAAAAAAAAATACCACCCCGGCAACACTAACGAAATGTCCATTTTGAATTCTTCGACAATCTGACAGATGAAAAAAATATTCAATTTTTATGTAATGTGTTTGCTACTTACACATTAATTTGGTAATTACACATAAAATGTGATTTCATACTATTTTTTTAAGACGCTAGCAGTATTTCTTCACTTTAAAAGGACACAACACGGCATAGTTGAATCCAAATTAGGTGTTTCGTACTGAGCGAAAGTCTGCGTCTACAAAGAAACTAATGGGTCAAAACGTAAAACTATTCATTTATGAGTAGTTTAGCCTTCTGTTTGATGCGCGTATGCGGTTTTTACCTATTCTTAATTCTATGGCACAAACAGTTGGTGGCCAAATTATTAGTTACACTATCGGTTTTCTTATTATTTGAGATTCAAGAACTCTTAAAGCACGTAAATTTGTTTTTTTTAGCCAAACATATGTTAATTTTTATCCTGGCAATACTTTTTAACATCGTTTCTTGTAGAAACACTGATTAGTAACGTAAAAATGAAGTTTGAGATCATTATTGGCCATTTTGTTGTGAAGCCTCAACCCATACATCAATCGTTGCAAGTTGAGGTTGTTGTAATTAATAGTTTATATTACAGTTGTCATTTTTTTAACATGGACTAAAAGAAATTCCTTAGTGAAAAAAAATTTCTTTAGTGTAATTCTGTATAAATAAGATGAAAGTAGGTTGAATGCTGTCGAAATGCGATCTCTCAGGCGAATGTGTGGTAAAACGATGTATGATAGGTGCACAAATGTCGAGATCCGTGAAGTGTGTAAGGCTGAGACATGCATTATTGACAGAATCAAGAAAGGGGTGCTGCGTTAGTTTGGACATGTAGAGCGAATGGACAGCGAAAGAATGACTTAAAGGATCTACGATGCAAATGTTGATGGATGCAGAAAACGAGGAAGACCGAGAAAGACATGGCACGATCAAGTCCATCAAATACTTGAAGATGGACATGTCAAAAGTAGGAATAATCGGCGTGCGTGCATAAGAAGATGTATGAATGTAGAGGAAGCGAGGTCTGTATGCCAAGATAGAGTGTTATGGCATTCTATCCTCTCTGCCTACCCCTACGGGGAAACGGCATGATGGTTTGTTGTTGTTGTTGTTGTTGTATAAATATAGTGTATTGAAGAACAAATATTTTGATCACACTAATGAAAAATGGGAAAACCCAAAGAAATTCGCCCAGAAAAGATTTCAGAATTTTTTGTTTTTTTTATTTCTCACTTAATATGACAATCAATTGAAAAAAGATTTGATTGATTGATAGAAAAATACTTCTAAAAAGTCTTACTTCTGTTCAATATACTTCATAGTCCTAGCGCTCCTACATACTTGCGCGAAAAATTTCAACGCTTATCAGTTCATGGATTACCTCTTCATTCTTATTCTCGAGGCACTATCTTAATACCCATCCACAATTCTTCTTTCTTCTCAAACTCATATAGTGTCCATGCGGCTCGACTGTGGAATCATCTCCCATCCACCATCAAAGATGTTACTACATTATCTTTGTTCCACAATTCTTCTTTCTTCTCAAACTCATATAGTGTCCATGCGGCTCGACTGTGGAATCATCTCCCATCCACCATCAAAGATGTTACTACATTATCTTTGTTTAAATCACGTCTGAAGAAACATCTCCTCTCTTTTCTAAATCTCCCCCCTTTCCCCTTTCCTCTTTTTTCCCTTTTCCCATTGAGTAATAGTTTTGATTTAAGGTAATTTATAAACAAATACGTTCATTTCTATTTTTATATATCTTTAGCTTTTTAATCTGTATTTTCTATGGAATATGTTCTGTAACTTGAATTGAAAAAATAAAAATAAATAAAAAATACTATTATTTTATTGGTTGGTTTGAAGAAATTGCCATTTGGCAATAAGCCCAACAATGTACAAATAACATTATGTACAAAAAGTCAAATAAATAAATGAACGAAAAATGCGTGACATTTATCTGAAACATAAGAAGAGTTATACGATAGTGTTGACGAGAATCTTTATTGAAATCTGAGTAACTATTTCTGCTAGAACAGGTAGACGATGTATTGTAGAAATGGAATTTAAATGGTGCAGAAACCAAAACTTAATCTGGATATAAAGTTACAACGTTTGGCATGGGCAAACCATCATCGACACGTAGCGGTTGAAGTCTTGTAAAATGTAAATATTCCGCTTTTGGTACCTAATTCTGGTATTTATAGTTTAAGAATTATATATTTAAAATTCTTTTGTCTCATTATGATAGAATTCTTTAAATATTTAGTTTTATTCAAGGCTCGCTTTTTAGATAAGTCTTACATCGAAATGATGATAGGAAAATTTGTTTGCTAGGCGAAGCTAGAACAAGAAATATAACTAAGACCGTGTCGTAGAGACTGTTAAACATCTTTCGTGGGAAATGGTATGGTCAGTTATCAGTGAGAGAGGTGCACGATGAAGCAATTAGTACAAAAAAGTATTGGTGAAAATATTGATTCCCCAGATCAATGAATGGTTTGCGAATCCTTCTGCACTCTTCAATGCACTTTTATGCATGATTTTCAGCTTCAATGTTATATCAGTAACAGTATTCCCAAAGATAAAAAAAAAACAAAGTCTTGCCATGGTCAGACAATTCATCGGATACAAATCCAATTAGAATTTCCGGAAGCTTCTAAAATGGTAAATCTTCAAAAAACTTGCCTAGAGCTCGAGTTGCAGTGGTGAACACGGGACACTTTAGACACAGAAACACCGAAAAAATCCCAAATTTTTAAGTAATGATAGTGGTCTAAACAACATAAATCAATCTAAAATTTATATTTTTTAACCATAAATATTTGCGATTTTATGATCTACCAAGAGAATTTCAATTTTGCTGGTCATTTACGATGAGTTGGAAATAACTCACTTCTAGGAAATCGGAACCAAGCTGTGGTAGAGCGGGGTGCAAACCCTAGGCATTTGTTTTTATTTTTATTCTTACAGGACTCACAAAGCCAATAAATATGGCGTGTCGGTGAATATCCTTTACATTAAAACATATATTATGATTTCATTATTTGTACAATAATAACTACTTATTTAACCACAAGGAGCAAGAAATTAAAAACAAAAATTTACTACAAGATATCGCAATTATAAGATAAAAAAAAATACAAAACAGGAATATGAAAATTTAAAATAGGAATGTGTACATAATAGGTATAAAGCCTTTTTAAGAATTTTTTTTTCTTTATACATGCATTTTCTATATTTCTATTCTATATATCTTTATAAAGATATTTATTTCATTTTATTCATACATAAACTCTAACATCTTTTGTCAAAAAATCGAACACAATTGGAACCACATATTTGAGTGTTAGTTTTCCATATTTGTTGCTTGTCTTTAGAATCTCTAAACCTTTATAATGTGTAAATCTTGTATTAAAAGAATGTCCCAATATATTTTTGAATTCACCGTTTTTTCTATGATTCAAAATGATACAGAACTACGAAATTCCTCGAACCGGCAGCGCCTTAGCATGTTTATATAGACATGTTACAACTCACTTTTTTTCTTCTCACTTCACTTTACTAATTTTTCTGTGTGTGATAGTTAAGTCACCCCATGCCTTGATACCATATCTTAGTATGGCCTCCACCAAGGAAAAAAAAAACAGTTCTCAATAAAAACTTAGGAATAAAAGATAACTTTTTCAAAGTACTAACTAAAGTCCGCAATCGATCGCAAAGGTTAGATATTTGACGATTCCACTTAAAATTTACATCTATGTATGAATATATTCCTAAATATTCATATTCACTTTAAAATTGAAAAATGTTGCAGTTACGTTGGGACGTTTTTGAGTTGTTAAAAAAATGTGCATAAATTAGTACCAAGAAATCTGTTAACATGACGCTTATAGCTTCCAGATTCTCGGAAAAGAAATCATTGTATTGAAGAACTTTTAAGTGTGAAATAATATTTAATTAATGTATTTGATGGGATTGCATAAAAAGCTAATTAGGCAATAACTTATATTTATAATAACAACGAGCTGAACCCGGCAATGCTTTGCTATTGCTAGATATGTGTTCAAACTCGTTATAGGTTAAACTAACAAAATCGAATGCGGTCAAAATACGATCTCTCAGGCGAATGTGTGGTAAAAATATGTAAGAGAGATACAAAAATGTTGAGATCCGTACATTATGTAAGGCTGAAATAAACATTATCAACAAAATCAAGAAAGGAGCTCTGCGTTGGTTTGGACATGTAAAGCAAATGAACAGCAAAAGATCGGCTAAAAGGGTCTACGATGCGAATATTGATGGATACAGAAATCGAGGAAGACCGCGAAAGACATGGCATGACCAAATTCAACAAATATATGGTAAAAGTCGGAATTATCGGCGCGCGTGCATGAGAAGATCGATAAATGTAGAGGAAGTGAGATCTGAATGCAAAGATAGAGTAATGTGGATTTCTATCCTCTCTGCCTACCCTTAGAGGAAACGGCGTGATATTTTGTTGTTGTTATTGTAAAAAAATCATTTTTAAAGTGCCATAATTCAGAGAGAAAATACGTGAATACGTTCGTATGAAGAAAAGTCGGACCGCGTTTCCTCTTAAGATTAAACATATTAAGTATACTTATAAAACTTAACTTAATATTTTTCAGTAAAAACCGTTTGGATAAACGAATACCAGAAACTTAAAAGGGTGTAAGTGCCATAAATAACGAAAATGATTTTATTTAAGAAATGGATAGTATGTGCCAAGGCCAATGTCCTACAGAAGGGTATAAATGCCATTGTAGTACAAATAATATTTTATAAAAAATTCTAAAGATGGCGTTGGTTGTAAGTACCAACATCTGTTTTCCTTTAAAAGGTGTTAAGTGCCATCGCCAGTCATATGCTATTTGTATCAAAATGGTTGACAATGAACCGGTCTCTGTGAATAGTGGTGGCGTTAAAAGACGTAAAAAGGGGGAAAAAAGTGCCCAAGTGGCCCGAAAGAAGCTAAAAGATTCTGGACAAGAATATTTTACATCCAATAGAAAGTTGATTCCTGCAAAACGACCCCCAAATCAAGAGGTTTGTACATTGTTTTAAATCTTCACCGGTTGTCTCTACTAGATAAAATGTCACTCATCATGCGCTAGGGATGTGCCAACCTGTAATTTTCTGCCAACCATGACATAGTTTAAATGGAGTATTTGTATTGAATTCAATTTTTTAAATCTCCCGGTCAGAGGTATTTGGGTGAAACTTTATTTTTACTTGTTTTTAGGAGAGCAAAAAAAAGAATTTAAAAATATATTTTTTATTATAAATTCGTTTAAAGATAATTAAACCTTAATAATTATATTTTCATGGATATTTTCGTAAATATTATTATTAATGTGTAAATAACTATGTTAACGGCATATCAGAAAATAAGTTACGCCCTAATGATTGCAACCGGGAGAAATTACTATATCATTATTACACTCCACCACATTTAGTTCCTCTAGTTTAGTTTCTACTGAGTGATAGATATTGACCCTAAGTCCCTAAGATACGCCCACGGTTGCGTACCTATATTATCTATGTTGCTTTCATTCACTTCATTTTTTATTTTAGTGTATCTGCAAATGCAGCTATAACTGCAAAGAAATACCTTTCGAACAAAAGATGTCATTGTTCACGGAATTCTATGCGTTAAAAAACAATGAAAAGCAATCTTCTTTTCTGATGGGATTAATCCATTTGACAGAAATTAAAAGAAGAAGGCATGGAACCTATGAATCTCCTGCTCTAAGTAGGCGACAATGCACCGCATATTATATGCTTCCAGATGGCAAGGGAAATGTTGTCGGTGTGTGCAAAGCAACGTTCATGAACATTTTTTCCCTTTCTCCAAAAAAGATTCAAGTACTACTCGATAAAAAGAAACAAGGACATACAACCTACTTGGAATCAAGAGGAAACATCAATAAGAAAAAACGAAAATATTCAGACGAAGATGAGGATGAAATTAAACAACATGTAAATATGTTTCCCAGACTTGTAAGTCATTATGGTCGAGCGAGATCAGAGAAAGAATACTTAAGTCCAGATTTAAATATACATCGTTTGTTTAAAGCATTTAAGATATCTTTTCCGGAGTCAAAAGTCACATATAAGTTCTACTCTAAAATTTTTGGAAAGGAGTTTCCGAATTTAAAATTTGGCCAGAAACGAACTGATACATGTGCAACGTGCGACCTCTATGTTGCTAAAATAAATGCCGATCCATCTAATAAAACAATACTGAAGAATCAACTTGAATTACACCATCGAAAAGCAGAAAAAGCAACAAAACAGATGTCACTTGATATAAAAAAATCACAGATGCCGAGTAGTAATATATGCACTGCCGCCATGGACTTGCAACAAGTTTTGCTGACACCAACTTTAACTCATGGGCCCATGTACTATTCGCGACAATTATCAAATTTCAATTTGGGTGTGCATATCGAAAATACCGGTGATGGGTATATGCTTATGTGGCATGAAGCTATTACAGGAAGAGGGGGAAATGCGATAGCATCCTGCATTTACAAAATGTTTTCTAATAATTTTATAAGAAAGGAGAATCTCATCATGTGGAGTGACAATTGTAGTGGACAAAATAAAAATAAAATGATGATATTTTTATGGGCATATCTTGTGTATAAAAAAGTTTTTACATCGATAGAGCATAAATTTTTAATGAGCGGGCATTCATTCCTTAGCTGCGACAGGGACTTTGCTTTAATCGAAAAAAGGAAACGAGTAACACATTCCATTGTTCCTGCAGATCTTGTTGATATGATGAAAAATACTCGTGACAAGCAGCCTTTTAATGTTATTTCAATGACATCACATGATTTCATGGATTTTAAATTGGCTGCCGAAACATTTTTGAATACTACCACAATGCAGATATCGAAGGCTCATCGCTTGAAATTCGTAAGTGATAATCCTTTCGTTGTCAAAATGAAAGAGACCCACAACTCTATGGAGCCCTGGAAAATTGTAAGATTATTGAAGAAGAACAAAAAGTTATCGGATTTAGATAATTATTTCTTACCCATGCTGAATTGCAAGAGCAAAATAACAGAAGATAAGAAAAAAGATCTCAAAAATCTAATACCTTACTTGCACACGGAAGAACATAAACAGTTTTATAATAGAATTTTAGATATACACGATGTTGGGTGCTAAATAGTAATTATACTGAATTATAAATACCATGGGAATTTTCATCGTCGTCACATCACTATTATAGATAGATGAAACAGTGGATGTACCTATTTCTTTATTCTCACTAAGGCACTAACACCTTTATTGCTTTAGAGAGCAGGGCACTTTGGCCCTTTTAAAAGAAACTAACAACGGTACATGAGACTTTCTTTTAAATTATTTGTTTTTTTGATTTTATACTTAGTTTAATATGTCTTTTTTATATATTTTTTACTAAACTACATTAAAATATGCTCTTTTGTTGATTTGGCATAAAAATAAAATAATGTTTTCTTTGAATTATTATGTGTATTTTTAATTTCCCGTCTGCTTTCCTTTTTTGTCCATGGCACATAGAGCCTTTTAAGTTTCTGGTATTCAAACGTAAAAAAGATGTTGTAACTTTTCGTTGGTAAGTAGGTACTTGTTTATGATTGAATTCCAAATCTAATAATAATAGATATTAAAATATTTAATTTAAGTAGGTACCCAAATACTTGTTTATGTTTGAGTTTCAAAACATAAAATAATTCATTATTTTCAAATGAAGATTTTTTTTAGCAAATGTTAAACTCTGCTCAGGTATGCACTTTAGTCAGGAATGCGATTTTCAAAAAATGTATAGAATGTCAGTTGATATTATTTTTTTTTAACCAAAAATCCAGTAAAAAGAAATAAATTAATAGAAATTCAATTAAATAATCTAACTGGCATCCATAAAAAAACTAATGTTGTTTGTAAACATTTAAAAACAAACTATTTTTTATGCACAAACAAATAACATCCATCCATTTTTTTGTATACGGATGGATAAAAAATGGATAAAAAAAACAGTTACGCTCCTAGCTTTTTTTCTACTTAATAAATTGAAGATTTTATGAATTATAAACCTAAATTTATGTAAAAACAGCACGTAAATCGGTCCGGTAGTTATTCAGTCCATCGAGGACAATCATTCGAATATTGCCTTATATATATATACATATATATATAGAGAATTTTTAGATTTGTATTAATTTTTTCGATACGTTACGTTAGTGAAAGTGTATCGAGTACTTTTATTTATTACTTTTATCAAAATGTAATACCTAATTAATGTACCTACAAAAATCTTTTGTTTTTAATCACTACAGCACACTAATTGTACAGAACGGTTGCAAAACACGACTCTTTCATTCTCAAGGCAGACAATTTAATATTTTTAAGTCGATGTAAAATTTAATAAAGAATACGGACAGCAGGTTCTTAAATCCAATTTGTTTATTGTTACTGTAACAAAAATCTATTCTAGATACAGAAAATAGGTTTATTTATTTATTACTTGAAATGATTCGTACAATTTTAGTTACTTGTGTTATTATTAAGAATAAGTTTATTCTCATGAGAAAAAGAATAATCATATTCCAAAAAAATAAATCTAGCGATTTTAAATAAAATAAACACTTCTTTTAGATTTTTTGTTCAAATATAGAATTTTTCAATAAAAATCCAATGAAGAATCAATTATTAAAGAGAAAAGCTGCTTGTTTTAAATTAAAGCGATGTGTAGGTGTAAAAATTTTACGCAAACGTTCTTGTTATGATTTTAGTATAAAAGATATTTCCAAGAATAATAAACATTACGATTTGATATCACGTATAACATTGTCGCGCACTTAACAAAAGCTTTTTGAACTGTCGAGAGGATTAATTTTTAAATTCAATTGAAATTTAAAATATTTATTCGTGTTTGATTTGATTGGATTAGATAAGTTTGCATTTTTTTGCGTCTGAGATTTTCCTACTGATTTCAAGTTATAAAAAGAGCTTCAAATTTATACACGGTTTTTCAGGGCCAGACTGCGAAACATCAGAGGAACATTCTTCAGGGTAGGCTTTGGAAAAAACCCAATATTTTTTTTCCAAAAAGACATCATAAAAAAAATATATCTATTGTTATCTCAAAAAGTAGTAAATCCTTAATTTATCGGACAAACTGTCCTTCCACAAACCCCTACCCCTCTCCTACCCAGCCACTTCCCTTGTCCGCGTCTGGTGCGTGTCACTTCGTTGGTCAAATACGTTTTTATCGTTTTCTTGTCGGGGAGGGGTAGGGGTTTGCGAAAAGGATGCTAGGCCAAGAAATGAAAGATTAACTTAATTTCGATGTAATAAGTTTTTTTTTTTTTTTCAAAAAAATTACGTTTAGGAAATTTTTCATTAGAATTTTTCTACAGCTTACCACGAGAAATGCTCTTCTGTAGTTTCACGGTCTGGCCCTGAAAAACCGTGTATAGTATGTATCTTAGACGAATGTGTGGAAAATCAATGTATGACAGGGTTACAAATGATGAAATCAGGCGAGAGTGTAAATCTGAGTCAAATATAATTGAGAAGATTAAGAAAGGGTCTCTAAGATGGTTTGGTCACGTAGAATGAATGGACGACAAAAGAATGGTAAAACAAGTATATATGGTGAAAATGAACGGTAACGTGAGACGAGGATGACCAAGAACGACGTGGCATGATCAGATAAACCAAAAGCTTAAGTCTGGTCATGTCCAAAGCAGACAGAACCGAAGGGCATGTATGGCAAGATGTATGAATGTGGAAGAAGCTAGGAATGTATGCCAGGATAGACGTGTGTGGCGGTCCATTCTCTCTGCCTACCCCTACGGGGAAATGGCGTGATGGTAGTAGTAGTAGTAGTAGTAGTATGTGTCTAATATTTCTTCTTTGACATCCAATTAGGATTTGTCAAAACTGTCTTCAAATAGAATTACTCCCGTGTTTGATCTTAGTTCAAATATGACATAAAATTTATATATTTTTTGTTTTGTCTACGGGTAAATAACATGCTTTAAATAAATGTACATGGATACCTAATTACTTTTTATAGTTTGTTAAACAAATTTTTTTTCAATATTATCTTACGAATAACGAATAACTTATTGTTCTGTGAATAATATTAAACTTCAAGTACTTTTTTATGTTCATTTTATTGGATTTGCTTGGTTAATATGCGTGTTTTAATTGTATTTATTTATTCAGATATACAAAGATTTAATTACATAATATAATAACGTTTTCCTAACTCCATAAGGCCAAATGTTGAGTTGGGATACAAAATAATGGAAAGTGAAAGCATATATATTATTAAATAATATAAAAATGAAATTGGATTCATAAACATATATTTTAATCAACACCTGGACCACGCGATTAATAGTAATGAATTGGCTTGTGGTCCTGTGACTAGTATCATAGGCTCACGAATCAAAGGTCTAAGGTTCGCACCCTACTTCAATCCCATTTCTAATTCACAACTCGTCGAAAATGGCCACTAAAATTGAAATATTTGGGTAAATCGTAAGAACTCAAATGTCTCTTTTTTATGTAAAAAAAATGTTTATAAATCTATGCGATGTCTCGCAGCAATCTCCTGCAAGAAAATACTTATAACATTTAAAAAAACTTTGACCAAAATCATGGTTGCTGGCGGTTTCATTGCGGATCCACCTAACTGATAAAACTATCCAAATTTAAAAATTGGAGAAAACAAATTAAAAAGCAGTTACAAGACATTTTTCGAGTTTTTTGACGGATCAAATCATTTAAATCTTTCATGGTTTCGTTTAAAAGTTGGCATGCATAAAAACAAAAAAAAAAAAAACAATTCTGATGAATACCACTAACTCCTAAATGTAACGAAATATTTGCATAAAACCGCTTATCGAATTTATCTATTGTATTATTTAACATTAGGAAAGCTCTAAAAATTATTGGTCCTTAATTCAATAATCAAACAGTCTTTTAATATATTCCATTATCCATGTTCACCCATGTCATGTTGTAATAGTCACCCTATACCTATTAAACTCACGCCCCTCCCTTCATCCCCTCTCACTCTTTTTTCAACTATTTCTCGCACAACATAAAATATTTTCATAACCTAATCAGCGCACGTAAGTGTTACTTATTAAACTGCATGGCATGTTGGTTTCATATTTTCGTGCGACAACTATGGTGAAGGTGAATAGTGGTAACACACAAATGTATACAAGAAAGTCATTTCCCTCCAAGATTGTCTTGATATGCAAGAAGATCTTGAAAACTTCTCTACTTACTGTGTAAAAAATCAGCTCATATTAAATCCGCTTAAATGCAAAAAAATATAGGAGAACTGTAATGCAATGTATTAAATCAAAAAGTCTCTTATATTACTTAGGTAAAATAATTGAAATAATCTGTTGGTATAATTAAATTTCATAACTTTTATATTATTCATTGAATTTAATTGAACTAGTCAATTTTTAGAAGAAATTATCTAGATGTACTTTTTTTTAAACTTATTTGCGCATGTTGTGTTCACATATAACTGATAAACAATATTCAAACATTGTGATTATAATACCAAAATAAATAAAATAAAATAAACTGAAATGGTTGTTAACATGTTCAAAATATAATGTTTTTTGTTTTTGTTTAATCTAACATTCAAACTGATTTTTCCCAGTGTAGTTGGTAATGTATTTATAGGGTTTTATCAATACACCGAAAATATTACCCTAAAATAAAGTAATAAATTGAGTAAACTATAATAAACCTTAGTTGCATGGTGTTGAAGATACAATAACATGATAATACATATAACTTTTCAAAGCCGTTATTTGAATTTATGAGAAAATTTGTAGAAGTAAAGGGCTTTCGCATATTTTAAGCGGGTCATTTCCCTTTTCTAAGTACTACAATAAGTTTTATCGTGTCTATTCGCCCGAATATTATTTATCTATTTTCTAATTCAATCATGACTTGAATACCAACTACTCTTATCTTGCTGAAACAATTTCATTCAATAATTGACTAAAACATACGCATTTAACTTTATAATTCGGAAATCACTTGATTAAGCTAGTCATACATCTTAGTGGAAGCAGAGATCCAAAATCTAAAACAGATTTGAAATGTGAGTACGTAATAATTATTAATCACCTTTTAATTATTATATTTTATTTTATCTTATTGGAAGGCCAACGGACATTTATAAATTTATAAAATACAATAAAGTCCAATTATAGGCTTACACATAATATTGTTATTGTAAATGTTGTCACATAAAAATAATACATTACACAAAATTAATAACTAATCATACACTACTTATAATATTACTAAAAATGTAAATGTAATACAGAGGTAACTATTTTATTATTTTTCAATGTTGTTTTTTGTTTAATAAAAAAGTTTCATTTCACGTTTAAAATCAACAATTATTTTTAATAGATACTAAAGTGAATAACTTCCTTATAATTTCTTAATTATTTTTTTTTTTTATTTTTTTTTTTATAAATTTCATAAATAGTACATGCTATTTTTTTTTCTGTGCAAATATACTTTTATACATCTAGTAAATGTTGTAACTGTAACTCTTTAAAAAAAGAGAATAACTCTTGTGCTTGGAAAGTGACTAACACTATTATAGTTATTTATTTGAGATTATTTAATTTTGAATCTACAAGTACATCAGAAAAAAAACAAAAAACAAAAGGGAAATAAAGAAAAACAGAAAATCATAAAAAAACAGAAATCCATGTATTGATAATAATAAATCTTTATTAACGATAATATATAATGTGATAAATACAAAAATAATAACAAAAGTGTACCTGGTTAAATGGCGAACTTATTGCTACTAGCAATTTCTACAGTCTAGCCAAAACTAAATAAAAAAATATAAAAAACTTATTAAAAAATAATTTATATTTAAAAACAAATTAATTAAAAAGTTAAGAAAACGCAAACAGTAAAAACATTATGCAAGATTATGGTGTCTTTTGCGTAAATTAATTATATTCAATACATTTAAAATTATTCAATTGCATCTTCCAATTATTAATTTATGGTAAAGAATGATAGTATCGATCTCCAAACACTCAATATGGCACCGATGATTGCATGCTTAAACTGTTTATTTTCTTTTGCAAGCCTTCCAGTTCTATTTTATAAGGCGTCTGGCACCTAGATACAACCTGGAAAATATAAATAAATTCACCCTTTCTATCACTCCATATAAGAAACAATGTTCCTAATTTTAGACAAAACTTTATATTAGGGTCGCCCAGATATCCCAAATTATGAACAAGATTCAAATATGTTTCTTGAAAACATCCACTTGAATTTAAATTCAGAACATAATGAAAACAAAAAATGACTTGAATTTTTTATTTGAAAACGGGTATTGGGGCATGAAACCGGGTGCGGATACAAAATGTGATGTCAAACTATGCCATTTACAACAATAAATTAATTACATTTTTAAAGTTAAAATGTCAACAAGTCCCAAGTCAAAAAATAATTTAAGCAGATACTTACATAAAACCTTTCTGGAAGTAGATATTAATGAAAAATTTTACTTGAATATTTTATCAGAGATCACTTCTACGATAAAAAATAATTCTAGAAAATTCGGAAAGACCTGCTTGATAAATTGAGGGAATTACTACATCCATTCATCGACGACATCATAAAAATAAATGGAAATCTCAATAAGGTCAGTGAAATGTCTAATGATTCTCTCATTAGAATATTATTTTGTCAATTAAAATTGAAACTTAATACGATCGAACAGTCAGCTAGAAATAATGACATTAAGATACAAATGGTACCCGAAAAGAACACTCAAAAATATACATTAGAAAATATTTATGACGCACGGTCTTCGTGTCTCTTAGAGAGTTATATTATAACCTGTAGTCGAATTCTACAAAAGGTAGATAATAGAACAATTTCATCTCACTTACATCTCCCAGGGAGAGTGACGTGATACTTGCAGCATTACGTCAATATAATAAGAAGTATACCAATAACTCTATGCATCACATCTAGAATTTACTGGAACACAGCCACTTTTTATCCAAGAGCATCTTTGACCTGAAAATAAAATATTTTTTCTACTGCTCAGTCTAAAGTGAAGTCTAACAATTAGAAGTGTCGCCGGACCAAAAATGGAAAGACATATTCGGCGAGAGGACTCGTCAGGCACTCGGATTATTCATATCACTCAAAACCTCGATAAACGCACCTAAGACAATTTTTCTTGCAATTAATCATAACATCGTAATTTTAATGGATCTATAAAAAAACATTAACCACTGTACAAACTTATTAAACTGTACAATTATTCTTTTTTTGCATCCGAATATATCTCATTGTTTATTTATGAACTATACTTTTAGTATATTTGAGGTTATATATTACATAATATATTTGGATCATAACGGATTATGCCGTAGTCGATTACGTACATACTATTCCCTATTTAATAACGCCTATCAATTTTAACAAATTAAATGAAATCTTTTCCGCGCAAACATTATCAATATGCATGTTTAATCTTAAACACACATTGACAATTGTTTTGACAGTCCGAACTAATAACTCATTCTAAGCCTCCGAGGACGACATGCATCTGTTCATAACAGTCACGAATGCAATTTAAAAAATGTGCACGTTTATGGTCTCTCAGTGTTACCATTCGCAGGTGGTAATAATATTTATATTTACTGTAAAATAAAACATGGTCGCTGTAATATTATGAACTGCCTGATAATGTATATAAGGAAATATAATTTCTCATATATTCAACTATTTTGGCTAAATATTTTCTTTTTTATCTTCTACTCTAAGCTAACAATCATGACTTTACATTTCAATGTCAATATTACCTGTTTAATGATCTCAGAAACTTGCATGCTTAAAACTGAATTTATTATTTTCAAATTTTATATGGTATTGGAATTTATTAATATTTTTATGCTTTAATCTGTATTAACGGGTATTGAAACTATATGCATACTGAGGCATTAAGTTCTATTTTTATCCGGCAGAAATTGTTATCTTAATTTCGTATTTATTAATGAGATTTGAAATTAGAAATAATTAACATTTTACAGAAATGCACAAAATTTAAAGATATGAATTGTCTATTTCAGCTATACCTAAATTACATAGGTTTAAATGCAATCCTTCAGTACTTTTATATACTGTTGCAACTCTCTAACAGTGCATTTAACATTATATTTTTAACTATGGTTGTAAGATAATGACTTATGTTTTATTACTTCCTATTTATTTGTTTCTAAAACCATCACCTTTAGTTCGGTAATTCTGAAATTCATGTTTTTTAAATTTGCAGGGCAATTACGGATTAAAACCAAATAACAAATATAAATATTTCTTGTTTATACTTGTTATTTTCATAATATTTTCTTTATTTGCCAATATGAAACAACAAATATTTTTAACGTATTTCATTAAATTTGAATTCACCGATGTCTTGTTTTTGGTCTAAATAGTACCAACACGAGTTACGTGTAGATTAAATCGACTTACGCATTGACTAACTTGTGTCTGTATTTATTTATATATTTATTTATATATTATATATATGGCCTAAGCCAATTACAACAGTTACATGAAGAAATATAAAAGCAAGAAACTGTACACAAAGAACATAAAACTATTAAGCAAAGACAAACAAGGGCAAAACAATAATGAGCTAAACCATGTCAATCCAACTTCATCCCACACTGTTTAGTCGCGAAGAGATCTACGAAAAGCCGGAAGATCTATCCCAAAGAATTCTAAGTCGTGTGATGAATTGACTAATCTACACATTCTGTAGATTGGGGCATTAAAACCAAAGTTGCTCTTAGAAGCTTTTATAAATAAATGATTTTGACTTCTGGTGACATGGTTGAGAACATGAAAAGTAATTGATTGCAACAGAGATGGGACATCATTAATAGAATTAAGTATTTCGAAAATGCATATAAGGTTCATCTCAGTTCTACGTCTCTCCAATGAAGACAGATTAAGCGATTGCTCTTTTTTAAAATAGGAATAATTACCCCTCTGTATTAGAATAATAGAGACTTTTTACGTTTTAATTTTCACTCAAAAAATCATATGTATTTATGGAAATGTATTTTAATTTGATGCTTTGCTCTGTCATGTCTTTGATATTCTTTCAAAACAGCAAAGGTCTTCGAAGCAACGTCAAGACATTTTTCCATAGCATATGTGATGTCGTACAACAGGCCTGGAGGCAGAATCACAGTGGTGAATTGTATCACGGAATACTCGGGTAACAGTCGGCAATAGCCGACTGTTGCCAGCTAATCATCACAGAAATGTTTTTCGTTCCCAAATCTTAAACAATTGTTCCGATTCTAACTTACGAAAACCATATTAAATCATTAGAAACTGTAAAAAATTTAAATTAAAAATAACGCTTCACAAAAATCAAATTTTTCTCTCTTTCCAATTGTTTCAAGAAGCTAAACTGTTAGACATAAGACATTAAGACTTTTATACATGAGAAGATATTGTTTTAAATATTTAAAATATATTTTAAGAAGAAATTTTTTTTTACAATTAATTCGAATAGATCAAGTAAAAGAATGAATTGTGTGTTAGAAATACCACATTGTAAAACGAGGTTCAAACTTTCAAAAATCCTTCTTTTACAAAACACGCACTATCCTGGATTCAAACTAAATATATAAACCCTTTTTTTTCTACGATATATTTTGTTGCCCTATATAAAAGGAATATTTTTTGTTTTTTATAATTTTTTATTTCCTTTTTAATTACTATAAAAAAACCATATTATTTTTTACAGAATATTTTATTTTCTCTTTCTTATGTTACACAAAAATACTATAAATGTCTATTTATTATAGGAGCAAAAATTCATTAACATTTTCTCGTTAACCCACGAACAGGCCATGCCTTTGTGGGATATTTTGTTTACTATTTTTACCATTAATCTGGATTTCATTGCTATGTAATTATCCTTTATTTTTTATTACTCTGTTTTACCTCTTATGTAAATGCTAAAAAAAAAACTAAAAAAAACAATTTAAAAAAAAATACAAATAATAAAATTAATAATCTGAATTATTGTCTTCAGCGTTAACACCTTTTTTGGTGTGTGCATGGGTGCCCTTCACTAATGTACAAAAAAGGTCAATTTACATATTTTGTACGAACTGTTTGTTTACCCAATAAAATGAATAAATAAATTTTAACAAACTTGGAAATTGGCGCTTTTGTATTGAATTTGAGTTCGAATAAAAAAATAATAAATATGGTATTTAAATCAGCGTGATTTAAGTAGTGGAATTGATTAATTATTACTAGTAATCCAGAATGGAGATTAAAACCCATGAATCGTGAATCCCTCGCCGGTACTAGCAAGGGATGAAATCAATAAATCCCATCATTTAGCTGTCATTTGCACGATTCGAAAACTTTATTATTGAATGCGGAGCGTCTAAGTATGAGACCCGAAGAATCGTTTTCTCAAGAACAGTGGAATAAACGATACAAAACATTACCTTACCGAAATGCATCATCGTTATTCCATGTTTACTCCATACACGAGGTGTTCATAAAGAGCATTCAGTTAAATAAAAATAATTATTCACGAATCATTATGTTAGGCGCCCTTGATGTATTTATTGCTATTCGAAAAAAATTAAAGTCAATTTAATATAAAATTGAAATAAAATTTTCAATAATATAATTGTTTATTTAAATGACCTAAGTCTGAGAAGTTTGAGTAGAAATAATTTTAAGTACTTAACTATAATGACAATGTAAATTATTTTGCTACAATTTTTTTTACTTAAATTTTAATTCAAATTAAAATGAATGGTTTTGTAAGCCCCCCTTGAAATACATAACAATTTGAAAATGTAAATGATATTTTTGTGTCAGTATGGCTCGCGAGATTTTTTTATTTTTCAAATAAAAATAAATGTTTAAGTTATTACGATTTACGCAAATATTTCATTTTGAGGGCTATTTCCAACGAGTTGTAAATAACTCACTATTAGAAAATGAACCACGGACCATTGGTCCGTGAGTCCGAGACACTAGCCACAGAACCACAACCCAATTTGATTATTAGTTTAATTTTAGACACCGTACGCCTGACACGTGCATGATATGTAGGTACATAAAATAAAAAAAATATGAACCAGTAGAAAAGGCTAACAAATTTCGATAGAATTAAACAACTACCTAATTTTTCAACGTTTTACGTAAATTTTCTTTCATATAAATATTGCTGATCTTACCGGAGTCAAACTCTGGGGGAAGTATAAAGCTGCGGGGTCAGAAAATCAAAGCTAATACGGGAAAAAATCATACAAAAATTGGAACCTTTTGAATACGTGTCACCATAGTGGACAGTGACAAGGTCTGCATTGATAGAAGAATAATAATTTAACTAATAGATATAGATTACTATGAAAAGACCGACCTGTCATTTTTATCCATAGTGTTGCCGTCGTATTTATTAAAAAAAAGAGTTTAACTACCTTTAGCAATATAGTGCCATATGCATTACTGTTCAGGGATAAGGAAAAGATGATACAAATATTACACGTGTTTTAAATTAGAATAGGGAAATATATTTTTCTTTCTCCATTTTTAATGTAAAAAAGGTCTTTGAAATATTGTCCAGTAAAAAAATTTTTTTTTGCTAATTATTAGAAGCATATCAAGTACTTTTAAATTTGTAAAATGGAATTGCCGCAAAAACGGTCATTCCATAGGCCACAACATCACAACTGTCAAGGTCAAACATGCTGCGTTTTTCTAGCGACGTATTTTTATTAAGCTCCTTTAAAAAAATATGTGTGAAAACATTTCTCCATAATTTCCATATTGATTTTGAAAATACAATGAAATATTCGTAGTATGTGATATTTCCCTATTCTTTTAACATTAAGGTGTAAAAGTATTTTAGAAGTGCGATTAAAGAACTGTGGAAATGCCGTTGGCTTGGAATAAAAAACATAAACTGCTGGATTAAGGTAGACAGCTGATATTTTTTTGTGGAACTTAATTTTTTTTTTATTTATTAATAAAACACTTTACCGCAAGCGTAACTGTCTTTACCAGGCTGTTGAGTTAATTAAATGTTAATAATGTACGTTTTTAACCAAAATAAAATAACGGAAGTTGGATCAACACAATTTTCACCCTTAACGTGAAAACATGTCAAATTTATTCCTTACTTGGCCCTAACAACTCGGATCATTATATTGGATATAAAAATAAATTGACATTTCAATATTTTGCTTTGTATTTCTCTTTCGACAAGCTTTATCTTTATTATCTTACTATTTTATAAATAATACCATATTCTCGTCTTTACTTGGCTCGAATAATTTAAGAAAACTTTGCTAAATCAGATTTATTATTTCATTTAAATAATTGGTATCATTAAGTTCGGCTATTAATATATATTTAAGAGTCTTATTTAAAAAATAATAATAAAAGGAATAAAATAAATCAATAAAACAGGCCAATCTTCTTTCGGTGAATGAGTCTACTTCTCAATTTAACTACTTCTTCTAACTGTTCATAAGGACAATAATAAAGTACTCACAAAATAAAACTGCTATCAAAAAGTTGATCACGATGTGCACGAGTTGATTGTGGAAACTTTTGACGAAATTCGGATTCATTAGCTAAATTTTCTGTTCTTTTATGCTTAATCTTTTAATCATAAGTCAAACTTCAAAACCTCAACTTTTTCACTTCAAAACAACTTTTTTATTTATAAGCTATGTTTGTGGCCGCTACCGCACCGCAGTTGATTGTAGGACACAAAATATCATCAAAATATTGAAATATAAATGTAAAAAAGCTTATAACTTTTTTTGAAAGTAGCAAAAAACGAATAAGAAGATTTTGAGTTCGCAATTCATAAAAATGACGCCATTTTAAAGTCAGTAAATAGTTTTTAAACATCAACTAACATATTTGTTTGAATAAAGCTAAAACTGTGCGTCTAGGTAAAATAAACTAGGTAAAAAAATAATTTAAAAGTCTCCATGTTCCACGGTTAAATTACGGGTATTTTGCTACGCTTTTTTTTGGCAAAATTACGTAATTTTACATCCATAAATGCACCACATCACGAAAATATAAGAAAACTGTAAACATGATCATGATTTTTAAACTTTTTGATTATCGGTCTTGACTCACTTTTTGCTTGGTATTCGTTTGATTTGTCTGTTGATTACGAGTCGTATGCATAGATTCAAGTTTTAACTCCACGTATCCTGCATTTTATCTTATTTTGATGGTCAGAAAGTATTGTTTCACAGACTTTAACGCGACGTGGTTTTCGAAAAAGTTCAGTCTTTTTGGCACCAAACGAGATTTAACTCTTTTCATACACAAAACAACTTTCAAAATGGTCTGAACTGATCCAAATGAAATGTAAACAGTATCAACGAAGTCTTTAATTGTCACCACATCAAATCTAGATTTCTTTGAAGTGTCGTTCATCAGTTGATGTGCGATTTTTGTCTTCAACGATTTTTCTGCCTTTTTTGATTTGTTTAAACTACTTTTCAACATTTTTTGTGACATAATCGGTCACTTAAAGCCATCTGCAACATTTTCAACGTTTCTGGAGCAGAAATTTCACTCCACAAACAAAATTAAATCTAACTTTTTTGCTCAACAAAATCAGACATTGTAAAAATCGTTAAATAATCTTTTTGTTTTTCATAAAACAGGTGCGTAACTTTTGAACAAATGAAGGATATTGACATGAAACAGGTGTCAGTGACAGTACAACCAACCTTAAAACAATAAAGTTTGCCGGCGTATTTTCAAACACAAATTTCCCTTTATTTTGATCACAGGTTTGTCATTTAAATAAATATAAGTGCGGTGAAATATCGAATATTAAGAAAAAAATCCTCAAATATGTCTAAACTTGCTGATCGCTAACTTAACCTACATGAAAAAGGTTTCAACTCTTTTACTTCAGAATAGTCAACACACGGAAGAGTTGAAGAAATTTCGATATTTAAACATGGGCAGAATGGTGAATGTTACACAATGCGTAAAGAGGCCACTGAAACCAGCTAATGATAGCTAATAAGCCCTGTAAATGCCCTTTCAATCTCTAAAAATGTTTTCCCTCTCCGTTGCAACAAATTTTGATTTGAATAATACCCTATGGAGGAAATCCTGCATTACTACAAACATTTAGGATAATATTAATTACTAAATTGTACTTTGATAAAGAAGGTCGTGTAGCTCTGAAACCGGTGGATAATTAAATAAATATGAAGTGATTAAAAGCACTGTGGTTTTATTTAAATTTAAATATATTTTTTAATATTTTGTTTTTAATATTTAGTCCCATGGAAATGGGACTTTAGTCTCAAATAATGTACAATGAACTCATGTATGTAAATAAATAAATAAATAAATGCTGTGAAAAAACAACAATTCAAATGAGTAATTCATGTCAACCTTGTCCGGAAGAGATGATTGGTTTATTTTACTAATTTCTATCAATCCAACAATTATATTTATTAGAAAATGAAAAAAATACTTTGTAACTTCATTAATTGCTGTTTTTTTCAGGGGGCGGTAAGAGAGCTACTCGGATTACCATAATGGCGGCTGTATTAATTTGGTTACTGGCCATGATTTGTGCTGCTCCGGCTGCTGCTGGTTCTTATCTCCGAGTTTTCCAAGTGAATCCTACTACGCAAGTAAGGCAATACTAATATTTAACAATTATAATTAAATAAATTGTTTATTTATTTATTTTATTAGGTAAACAAACAGTATGTACACAAATATTGCCAATTCATTTCATTTAATTATTTTTTTTTTGCATCTAGCCAATATAATAAATGTAAAAGAAACGAAATGAAAATATATGTACATAATTATAAAGTTAAATATCTGCTTCTTTCAAAATTTAAATAACTCATAATATCAGTCTTGGTAAATATATTGTTATATTGGTCGCATATTCTATAGTCCTTAGAATGTAACATGATTAGAATGACAGTTGTCAGAAAAAGTGACGACATAACTTTGTAGTAACGTCAAAGCAGTTATTTATATTGACACACGAAAAATCATTTGTATCTGGCGGGTTAATTTATTTTTTTAATACAATGCTTGAAACATAAATCAAGATTAATAAATAAAATCAGCTTTAAAACTAAAATAAACCTAATTATTGACGACGTTCTTACAAGGTTACATCATTTTGCAAAAACGCTAGAGATGGACAAATTGATCGAATAAAAAAATAATTCATTTGATGTTGTTCATGAAAAAAGTATGAATGTCTCATTTTTTGAATAATTGTGTTAAACACACTATAAAACTATAACACTATAAAAGGCTTGTTTTTGCGTTTTTTATCTCAGCTTTTGGAAACAGAGTTTCGTGATTGCATGAAATAACTGATAAAATCGATTTGATCAGTGATCAGTAATTTCCCATCGCTAATAAAATTAGTTTGACAGCTGTCATTCTAATCAAGCTATATTTTAAAGACTATAGGTACTCGTATTACAATATTTGAGTTTGTCCAAATGTTCGCAGACAAAATACTGGATTTCACTCCCTCGGGAGTCATTAAGATTAACAAATTACAACAGGGAGGAGAATACCTTAAATAAGGAAATATGGACGTCAAGGCATTTACAGAGCTTATGATCTGTCATTGGCTGGTTAAAGTGGCCACTTTACACACTGTGTAACATTCACCATTTTGCCTATGTTTGAACATCCATATTTCTTCAATTCTTTCATCTGTTGATTTTAGTGAAGTTAAAGCGCTGAATCCTTTTTTGTTGTGTAGAGATTCATCTGACTGAATTATTTCACATACTAGGTAACACCTGAAAACAAATGTTCAATTTTAAAACTTCTTCTTGGACCAGTTGGTTTCATTACAATATTTGAGTTTGTCCAAATGTTCGCAGACAAAAGACTGGATTTCACTCCCTCGGGAGTCATTAAGATTAACAAATTACAACAGGGATGGAGAGTACCTTAAATAAGGGAATATGGAAGTCAAGGCATTTACATGGCTGGTTTAAGTGGCCACTTTACACACTGTGTAACATGCACCATTTTGCCTCAAGAAAAATTGCCAAAGATGTTCATATTAAACTCCATTTTCTGTAGGTATATTTTGAAAAAAAACTTTTAATATCAAATGATGATAAATTGTACTCATAATATAATAAACAAATGGTTTTTGACTTCTTCAAATGAGGTATTCAACATCAGTTAGGTTAGATTAATTGCTTAGACAGGGTATAAAAACTATTACAAATGATGTTATCTATTTGAAGGGTCTTTTCAGGTCTGTTCTTTAGAATAGGCAAGAAAATACGATGGTATTTTTTTTGCAACGTCACATACATTTTCAAAAGAGGTTTTAAATAGGCATATTTTGAATTAACCGAAAATGTTGCTTTTCGCGCTCTATAGGACAAACGGCGCGTATGACGTTTTTGCGCGTACGAAATATTAGAAGCGCATTCTGATGGCCAGAGGGTGTGACGTCAAAATGACGTGCTTATTTTTAAACCTGAAAATCATAAATTAAAACTTACTTTAAATACATTAATAGTTACATCATAAGAATCGTAAAAATCAGCATTATAAATTTATGATATTTTTAACTTTATTGCCGACTAAAATACCCTACTGTGTATCAGGTACATTATGTTGAAAAACGTGTAATATATAAACTTTTTTTGAAGAAAGAAATAATAATCAATTAAACATCTAATACCATTTGTGTCGTAATTTAAATAAAAATACATTAAAGGCAAAAAAGGTTAACCATAAAAAAATATTGACAGGAATAGACAGAATAGTGATTGTTACACAGTAGCGAGTTAGTGCCTGATCAATAGCTCTGTCCCGTCCATATGCCATTCTCAAAAGGGCTTTTATCTTTTATAAAATAAACATTATTTATATATTAACTTAAATTCAACTCATGATCAGATGTCCGAGGTTCTTACTAAATTTTATCGTTCTGATTTACATTTTTAGGATATTTATATATATTTATTAATTTATTTTTTTCTTCTTGTTTTGCACCACAGCAGGAAGCCAAATTACAGTGGTTTAAGTGGTACAGAACGGTCCCAAAATAAAAATGTTTTTTAAAAATTTTTAGCACACAAATTCACTTGAAAAATATTTTAATATAACAATATATCAATTTTGACTTCATTCACTATTTCAACCTTCGAGGTTAAGTATCAAAATTTTGTCTGTACATCACTTTACGGTTCTGTTTTCTACTAGACTAAAAACTTTCGAAAATAAGGCCTCACAGATTTTTCTTTGAGATACAAAGTAATAATTTGGGTCAGTGAAACAAAACGATATTTTTCTCTATTTCAAAAGGTTTTGTTGCTGTTTATTTCCGGCAAAAGCTTTCCACATCGTTACAAGATAGTATTTTTTAGTCAAATACCGACCGAAGCAAATGCCTTCCGTAATTCTTGTAGATCGTATCAAAGTAAAATATGTGACTGCGGTGTAACCAGTAAAACTGGTGAAAAGATTTTATTTTTTACTTATCTAAACAAAGGGCAATAATATAAAATCTAAAAATAGCACACAATAAAAAAATTACTATCCATAATAAGAAATGAAATAAAGATTGATTGTGCTCAATATTGAATCCTTAAAAAGAAATCAAGTGTCATAATAGATCATAACATGAAATTTCATTATCATAAAGATGTAATTTAGATTTTAATTCATCAACATGGTGACCTTGCTATAATGTTCATGTTTATAATATAGAAAACATTCAACGTAAATTTCTACGATAAATAAACTACAAACTAAACATTCGAATTCAAAATGTGAATTATGACTATTTATTAACACTGCTTAACCTAACAACACTTTCTGAAAGAAGAACTATTAATGATCTCATTGTACTGTATAAAATTGTAAACTCTCTTTTTGACGCACCAAAAATACTTGAATTGATTAATTTTAGAGTACCTGCTGTCAACACTTGGAGTACTTTATTGTTTCATTGCTCCAGTACTTCTTCCAACCAACAAAACAATTCATTGATACCGAGACTGCATAGGTTGGGTAACACTTTTGAAACGGCTGCAGACATTCTGTCCAATTCTTTACCATCTTATAAGTCCACAATATCAAGTTTATTTGCAGCTGCTCATCAAACTATTATTGAAAATTCAATTGCATAAATTAAAAAAATACATACTTGTTTATTTTTATAACCTAAAACTTGTTTTTTTATTTTTTACTATTATATCAAATTGCACTGTAGTATTGGCAAATACGCATTTCATAGAAACATATTTTTATTTCTTATTTTTTCGTGATAATATATGCTTGCTTGTTTATTAATTTAACTTAAAAATGTCTTTCTTGCTTACCGTAACACTTTATTTATTGTTTGCCTTACAGAATTTATTTCATAAGCTTATATCTTTGCGTTTTTTGTTTATATGCTTACTGTTTTTTCTTGCATACCTTTGTTATTATTGTTTTTTTTTTTTACTTTGTAAAACTTTTTATCATATCCTTTTTAACTAATTTCACATTTTTTTTCTGTTTATTATTTAGAATGTTAGCATGTTTTTCTTTTTTTTTTTAAAAAAATGCCTTTTGGGCGTTAATGAACAAAAAAAAATAAATATAAAGAATTAAAAAAAAAAGAAAATGCAAATACAAATATATAGGATTAAGAAACATATTAAATAAAGACAGGATAAGAAGTATACCATTCCTCTTTTCACTTATTACTCCAGTATGGGGCTGTTTGATGGGAGGGGAGCATAAAATAACATAATGAACCCATTAAAATAAGTACAGAGAACAATTTATAAAGTAATGTTAATAATAAGATAAACTTTCTCAACGAAAAAACTTTTATGATATAATTACTTTTATTTAAACATAAGTTACAAATTGCAAATACTTAGTACACTTCCACTTATTTATTTGACCAATTAGGGTTTTCCTCTCTAACGAGCAAATTCAGGCTGGTAAGTATTAAACAGTGTAAGGATCATTTATAAAAAAAATATTTTATCTGAAATGTATTTAAAAAAATAAAAAATATTATTTTAAGTGTCTTACATTTGAAAAATTAGTCAAAAGAGTTCCATACGTAATATTTTAATGAAACAGAGTGGGACAAATTATTGAAAACATGTGTTGGCGGTTTACGAGTACTGTAAGGGAGGATTCTATTCTATGGAAATATTTATTGTTTTATTGCAATGTACAGGGTCAAACTAAGGGGGATATTAAGTGTGAGTTTTTAAATTATATCTGCTGATTTATTAAAATTCTATCGCTATTATTTTTTATTCCATTTATTTCTAAAATTTTAAATCAACTTTGGACCTTAATGTTCTAGGCGTAAAATTATATTTTTTTTTGATTCGTTTAAATCATGTTATGATTCATTTAAATGCAATGCGTAGTTTGATATATCGTTATCCAATCTATGTGAAGATAAATACTCATTTACTGTGTCAACTAATTGCTCTTTTCAATTTCACAAAGGACTTTTAGTCCCGTGGAGTTGGAACTTATGTCTCAAATAATGTGTAATAAACTGCTTTTAAGTAATAAACCAAAATAAATAAATATAATGTCCATGCGGCTTGAATGTAGAATCATCTCCCATTTACTATAAAAGATGTTACTTGAGGATTTCTGTTAAAATCACGTCTGAAAAAACATCTCCTTTATCTTCCTTAATCTTTCCTTCTTTTTTCTTTCGTCTTTATTCCCCATTTCCATTTAGTAATAGTTTTGATATTAGGTAAATTATAAACAAATTCAATTGTTTTTATTTTTGTAAATCTCCCATTTTTTAGTTTATTTTCTATTGAATATATTTTGTAACTTGAATAATATATATATATATATATATATATTTATATTTTAAAAGATAAATAATTGACTTCTTACTATTTACTCAAATATTTAAATTTTCAGACCATTTACTAAAATTCGTAAACAACTTGTGTTGGAAAAATGGAAATCAAGTTGTGGTAGAGTAAGATTTGAACCTCGGACCATGAGCTCGTGGTCTACAATACTACCACGGGACCACGACCCGGTTCGAAATATATAAATAAAACTTTTATTTTACCGGTTGGTTGGAAAATATTGCCATTTGGTAATAAGCCCGACAATGTTCAATTTACATTAAGGACAAAAAACGAAGTTTGGCACGTAATTTCATTTTAAAATTTTATAAATAATTTTACAAAAATAAGAACATTTGTTCATTTATATCCTTTTATAGGATGAAATGTCAATAAACGCTTTATTACCGCGACGATTTTTCTTCAATTTTGTTATCTAAGGGGGCGTTTTTACAGGTTTTCGTCTAACAAATTGGTGTATTTAAAACTTTTATGCAATACATATAAAGAGCACAGTAGAAAAAGGTACTATTTTTTATGTTTCACTTGTTTTGTTTGGAAAAATGTTAGCTATTTTTGAAATTTATGAATATTTATCGTGCTTATTAAGCCACGTCTTGTCTACTTTTAAAACTTTATTACTTCAACTCACTGTCTTTTATATCATGAATAATCATCAAGCACAAGTTTTCAATGATTTTTGATTTTGATATATATCGATGATATGCTCAAACGCGAGCACTTAGTTAAATGGCAGGAGTACGATTTGAAGCGAGAAAGCAGAGTTTGGTGTTCCCGCCTCATTACCCCAGCTCGTATTTTGACGAAATAACAACAACAACAACAACAAACCATCACGCCGTTTCCCCATAGGGGTAGGCAGAGAGGATAGAGCGCCATAACACTCTATTTTGGCATACAGACCTCGCTTCCTCTACATTCTTACATCTTGTCATGCACGCACGCCGATTATTCCTACTTTTGACATGTCCATCTTCAAGTATTTGATGGACTTGATCGTGCCATGTCTCTTTCGGTCTTCCTTGTTTTTTGCATTCATCAACATTTGCATTGTAGATCTTTTCAGCTGTTCTTTCGCTGTTCATTCGCTCTACATGTCCAAACCAACGCAGCACCCCTTTCTTGATTCTGTCAATAATGCGTGTCTCAGCCTTACACACTTCACGGATCTCGACATTTGTGCACCTATCATACATCATTTTACCACACATTTGCCTGAAGGATCACATTTCGACAGCATTCAACCTACTTTCATCATTATTTTTCCAATTCCGTACTTCGCTCCCATACATAAGAGTTGGAACTAGAACTCCGTTGTGAACTGCTAGTTTAGCCTCCTGCGATATAAAGGCGTATTTTATTAGATGAAGTCATTCATACAAAAAAAATATTTTTTCATACAGAAATATTAGTACTTATCACTGAATAGGCAATCTCATATATCTGTGCTAACTAAAAAAAAAAAAGATTTTTTAATTTCAAAGCCAAATTGGAGACTAAAAACTTCGTTCAATCCGAATATTTTTTGTACACGTAGTTTTAACTCCATTTGGTACCATTTTTTTGCTTTTAAAATTGCGAAATCTAAATAAAAACAAAATCTATTTGTTCAAGTCTAGATTTTAACAAAAATTAAGATAGACTGGATTTTGTCATGAAATAGTAATTATTTATATAATTTTCTTTAGTTTTATTTTATTTCAATTGTACCTGTATATTTTATTTTTATTTATTAATAACATTGTACATACAGTTATTAGGGACAGAGGCACAGTTTATAGCGACACAATCAGGAACGACTCATGCCTGTGAAATACATAATGCATAATACAGAAATGGATTTACCATGGTTAAATGGACTTAATAAGTCGTAATAAAATAATTATAATAAATGCATTCGTCCTACCTTGTTATGAAGTAATCCTTAATTATTTTTATTTATTAACCATGTGAGTACTCATTTTATCACTCAAGAGATCATATCTTCTAATAATTGGTCAGGTAGGCTGACAATCCACTTTAAGCATATATTTTTTCTCCTTGGGTTTTTGCGGCAGGTAGTTAAATACTTTAGGTCTAATAAACATAGCTGCGTTGACTGTAGACTGATACGTATTTGAGTGCTCTAAGATGTACATTTTTTAATGATGTTCTCTTTATTCTTAAAAAGTTGTATTTAGTATTTACTTTGAAAATCTGAAATAATTTTTATGAATGGAGCTGGTTAGTAAGTAAAACTCCGTATTTAACAATAAAACACAAGAAAAGATAAAAACATTTTACAAATATACATAGATTTTCTTTCTAGAAACCAAAAGTTGAGAAAATAATAAGTTGATAATTTAAAGCGTCTTCAACGATAACTGCGCAAATATAGCGAGCAGCTTTGACAATTTTGTTCCCCCGATTGATCTTAAACAGAAAGAGGAGTCAAAAATGCTCACTTTCGTCTACTTGACATTCTATTTGATGGCCTGTAATATAATAAAAAAATACATCGTAAAAGCAAACATGATATCTTGTAAGACATAAACAAATCTTTCAAATAACGTAAAACGTTTACAATTTTTTTAACTATTGGTTCTCATTTTTAAAATACAACTTATAACAACTATTTTTATATGCACTTCAAGGTACCTGGACGAATGACTCAAGTACCTCCGTTTAGTTGCAACAATTCACGTACCGTATACTCATATAATGCTATTCTGAATCGACTCCATGTTCTCGGCAATAACTATTCCGACGTTGCTGATATTTTTCATTTAAAGTAAAGCTTATATAAATTAACGCTATTTTATCTTTTCAAAGATGATGAACGGTAATTTACATTTTTTAGATTATAGTGCTTTCTATGTTTACTTTTGTATGGGTCCTATTGTGTACCATATTTACGTGTTAACTTTAATTGTCATTATAATAATTATTTTTATTAAAAAAAAATTTTTTTTTGATACAAAATTGATTTTACTGTATTTAATATTATATTATATTATATTTTGTACCAAAAAATATAAAATATAAATAAAAATAAAAAATATACAAAAAATATTTTCCTTTTAAAATTTTATTTGCACACATTGTTAATTATTTTTATATCTAAATATGTTTTTTTAATACAAAACTGCTGTGTTAAATATTTAGTATTTATGTAAAATAATACTTTTATTTTTAATTTTTAAGTTTTTCACATTATATTGAGATGTTTATATTATTTTAAGGTAAAAGGCACTGCGTGCCGTGTATGTTAATAAATAAATAAATATATCCATGTGAGTGTTGCTAGTAATTTGATAATGTTCAAAAAATAAATAAACAAAACAGCAAAAAAAATGTAACATATTCATGGACATAAATTCAAAATATTCGTTTTAATGGCCAATTATTTAAATAAATTTATATACTAAAATATTCAGTAAAATTTAAATTCTTGAAGGAAAAATCATAAGGACCTTGAGGCCCACTTAATTCTATTTCATTTTCATTGCAATTTTCATCATAAAACTGAAAGCCTGTAATTTTATTCCGGGAAATGTCAAGCTTTGTCTTACGTTATTTACTTCAAAATAATTTAATTTAACTTTTCCCTCTGCGTTTAATTTTGATGGATCATTTTATACACATATAAATACTTGTAACTTAACAAAATTTACTCCACAATAATTTTAGTAGATCTAAGTGTTTGCAATCTAGAAGGTCTACCAAAATTGAAATGAATTTTAGGAAAGATGGAAAACATTTTTTCAAATGTAATATACGAGTCAAGGCATTTCCAGATCTTATGGCCTGTCATATGCTAGTTTAGATGAATACTTAAACGCTAAGTAATATTCCGAATTCCGCTTTTTTATTTATACGTATATATCCATACTAATATAACAAATGCAAAGGTGTGTTTGTTTGTTGGTTCATTTTTCCTTCACGTTGCAACGGAGAGATCGATAGACGTGATTTTTTATATAGGGATAATCGGAGAGCTGAACACTCTTTTACTGTAAAAATGAACTATTTTAAAAACGAAATAACGATGTTACGTCTCATAGATAAACGGATCGTCGTATTTTATGCATTGCGATAGTTCGAGGACATAAAAGAAAAAAAAATTCTGCATAGAATTATTACTGACGATGAAAAATAGATACTATTTGAGAATCCTAAATGCAAAATGTCGTGGCTTTCACTTGGAAAATCATTAGATGGCATGGTCAAATCACTTCGGAAGGCAGAAGACAATGCTCTGCTCTTGGTGGGACCAGAAAGTATTCGTGAACTATAAGCTGCTTGAAACGAGTGAAACTATCAATCAGCATCACTATCAACAACAACTTATCAATTTTAATCGTGCATTGCTCAAAAAATGGCCACAATGGGACATGAAATACAAACTAGTGATATTGTGGCACGGCATCAAAACACTAAAATAAGATCTGCTCAACAAGATATTGCAGTGTATAACTATCTTTCACAGCAATAATTCTCGTCCACCCTGCCAGGAATAGAACCTATGACCTCAAGCATGGAAGGCGAACACGCTGAGCACTTAACTTCAAGGCGGACTTATCTCCACTTTATTTTGAGGATTTTGCAGGATTCTGGTTATATTTCTCAAGCAGAACTTTATTATTTATCAGCCTGGACACAGAAAAATACAAGACTAATTGAAAGTAAATTTTAGGCAAGTCAAAAGTTATTTTCGTTAACTGTGAAAGCGAATATTACTTTTCTGAAATAAAATGGTTTCTGCTTGTACGAGTATATGGCAATAATAAAGTTCGCTCCGAACCCAAAATATATTTATGTATTTAATACTGGTTTGAAACAAAGTTTGAATTATATTTATACAATGTTTTCGAATCACTGATTGTTAAATACGAAGGTCTTAGTGTTCATATGGCTTGTGGCCTGACATCGATTGGTTTAAAGTTACACTCAACATTCTACGTATGATCAACAATGTTTTGAGTATATTTGTAGACTGGCTGGATTATTTAGATCTAAATTTCTTGAAACAGATAGGAAAATCATTTATGAGAAGAGCACACGGAAGTCTAGGCATTTACAGGTCTTATGATCTGTCACTGTCTGATTTATGTGGTCACTTTACACATTGTTAAACACTCACCATTATGCCTATGTTTAAACACCCGCACTTCTCACCATTATGCCTATGTTTAAACACCCGCAGAGTTATAGACTTTTGTGAAGTAAAATTTCTGATTCATCCGGCTGAGCAATTTCCCCTACTAGGCAATGCCTAAAAACAATCATTTTTTACTTGCATGCTGTAAAAATCACTGACTTTTTGTATTTTACTTACCTACACTTAAATAATACCTACTGATTACTTTTTTTTTGCCAAAAACTGGTAAAATTAAAAAAAATATTCAATTATGGACCTACTTATTTTTTCGTATTACTAAATTTTTACTTATTTCTATCAACAAAGCATAATTTGGTTCGATACTTAAAAAAAACTGTTTATTAGACACATCATATTTATTCAACATTCAAATTATTTTTTTTAATAAAACGCTTAAACTGAAATTTTTACCTGTCATATAAAAGCCCTATGGGCGTACAAAATAAACCAAATTAATATATTGTAAGTCCTTGGATTGGCACTTAAAGTGGAAGACTAATCATCCTACCCTTAAATAACAAAAAGCAAGATACGCTGGGGCTGGTATTCAAATACAGTGTCTTATGCATTATTTAGTGCGGAAAGAGAATGATAATATCAAGATCTAATTATTTAATTGATGGGGTTGATATTAAAATAAATTAATGGACATACTAGGCAACGCCTAAAAATACTTTTTAAATATATCATTATTTATGTTCGAAGCATTACCTTTTTTGGTCAAGCATTGAAATGAATGTTAGTAAATATTAGTATTCAACCACTTACCGACTTTTCATGTCTACCGGTTTCGAGACGTTCCGAAAACTTTTTATCATAAAACCAACTTATAAATTAGCATTATTTATTATTCAAACAGTAAACAATCTAAATATTTTTCGGCCTTAATTCACAATTAAAAACTCATTAGAACAACTAGTGGACACTTTTTATCGTCTGATTATCCCCAAAAATGCCAAACTAATATCTTTTGACGTAGTAAACTTGTTCACAAATGTTGATGTAGCTGCTTAAAAAAAAATGTTAAAGATATTTTTAATTAATCGGATTAACCGGAATCCATGCCAAATAATTTAAGCAGACTATTTAATATATGCTTAAACTAAAATTACTTTCAATTTAATAATGAGTATTATAATCAGGCCTTGGGTTTGGCCATGGTCTAGCCCATAAGTTCTTTGGTGGCAGGTATATTTTTAGATAACATTAAAAACAACATTTTCGAAACTAAAAACATTTTACCAAAAATTATTTTCTTATGGAAGAGATATGTCAATGATGTTTTTTTGTGTTTGGGATGGAAAAGAACGCCAGTTAAACGCTTTTCTAAAATGTATCAATACTTTTGACGAAAAAATGAAATTTGTTTTAGATATTTAAAAAGATAATTTATTTATTTATTTATTTATTAATGAAATCATACAGTCTTTATATAAAACAAGGAACAAATTAACAATTTTAAAAAGTAAGACCAATTACAGATTTCACACTAATGAATGCAGGAGGAGAGGGGAAAAATAATTTTATTCTAAAAAAGTAAAAATAAAATATTACATAAAAAGTTCATATAAAGGAGAAGACATTGTAAAGCTACTTTACTTTCCTCCCTCTCTCTCTGCTTCCATGAACATTTCAATTTAATTGTAAAAAAAAAAATCACAACTAACAATAAATTATTCGATGCAGGTAGTAGATGTAGGTAAGTATAAATTAAGAGTTGAAATCAAATGATTAAAATTAAAAGTAAAAGTTAAAATTAAAATGAAAAGTTTAAATTAAAAGTTAAAATTAAGAATTAAAATTAAAAAGTTAAAATTGAAAGACAAAATTAAGAATCAAATTAAAAGTTAAAAGTCAAGCAGGAGATAAATTTAAAATGTCTTTAACTAATCTGATAAAAATATGGTATTTACAATGTAGTATGTCGATGTCACTAAAACTGTCATTATAGGTAATCTGTATTCTTCGTAGAGTGCTATTTTTTAAATAATTAGTCATTGAGTTAGGTTTTCATCTGGTCTCTTTAGATTTGACATAACAATCAAAATCAATATAATTAAATTTAACATATTATATTGGAAATCAACGTGCACAGATACTGTCATTGATAATTCATACAACCATCCAATTCCTCGCGAACATGCCGCCTTCCATTCGATGTTACACTAATTGATAAGTGTTCCTTTATCTAAAGGTGATTTTGAAATTGACATCATAAAGCAAATTGCAATAAATAACGGAAACCCTGCAAAATTAATTGATACCCTTTTCAAAGGAAAACCAAAACAAAAATCAGTCAATAAATTCTTATATCCTTCTGTAAATTCAAACAAAGATAAAGACATTTTGAAATGGAGAAAAATTCTCTATGTAAGTAATTCCTAAACTAAAATTACAAAATTATTGTCAAAAAATATTAAACCTGCCTTTCATACTAAAAACATCATCGGAAAATTACTAAAAAATTGAAAAGGTAAAAATAATATATTGAACAATTTAAGAGTGTACCAATTAAAATGCAATACGCGTCCATAAAAGTTTACTGGGAAAACGTCACGTAGCTTTAATATTTGCATTAAAAAAATATGAGATGTTTAGATAATAATAATTTTTCAGAGTTTGCCAATCATCTTTTAAATTCAAATCACGATTTTGATAAGGATACAGGAGTTAAAATTTTACACTCCAATGATAAAAGGGGACTTTAATTGAACAACATGGATGTATTACACATTAAAAAAACATTAAAAAAATAATATTCCAGTAATAAATAATGAAATATCTTTTTGATATAGACAACTTTTTTATTTAAAAATTTACCAATCGTGTAACATTCAACCTATTAGCTCCCCATTTTCCTCATCCCCACCACCACACATTCTGCAACATATCGCTGAATATAATTAATCTAATTTTACTGCATGTTCGGACATGGTAGTGTTTGCATTCCCTTTAACTCCGAATGTAATTTATGTATTTTTTCATAAATACTATGTATACTTTGGTGATGGTAAAGGTGAAAGTGTATTGTAGTGTTTTCATGTTGGTGTAGTGAGTGTTCTGACAAAGAGACGGGTGCGTCTCGAAACTGGTAGACTATAAAAGTCGGTAAGTGGTTAAATACTAATATTATTTAACATAAATACTTTTTATACTTCACAGTTGCTCACTTGAAAAATGTAAAGCGTTAAATCAAAAGGGGTTTAGAATATATTGAACAATAATTTATGTGATTTTTATATAATTGTATATTGTTTTTTTTTCACCACAACAGGCCAAGAGGCCTTATTTCTTGTGTTCTTGTGATGTCACACTAGTTTAAATACAACACAAGACTTTATATACTGTATCTCTCTTATTTTTTTAAATGATAAAATTGCATTTTTTATAATCTCAAATGCAAATTTGTATAAATATGCGGAATATTGATTAAAAAAAATATTTATCCTCGCTATGCGAAGAAAAAATGTAACGCCAATAAAGAAATAAATACGAATGAGAGAGAGAACGAAGACAGAACTCATAACAAGAAAGACAGATACGCTGTTCTGTGGCCGGTGTTTGTTTGAAAGAGATTCTTTTTATTATTATAAATTATGTAAAAGAAATTATTGAACACCTCGTTACTTTTATTTTTTTTTGATATCTGGACATCAGAATATTTCGTCTTTTACTTGAGGTTATACGATGTTACATCACCACGCGCAAAGGATTCACCTTTAAATAAAAACACGTCGGTTGACATGTAAAACTCATTAAGTACAGGTTTACAGTAAAGTGACTTCGTGTCAATAAGCTCAATATTTATCATGAACCTCTTGCATGGAAAAAAGTCCCAATGGACCGAAATAAGTGTTCATGATGGTAAAATTTCTCTCACTTACCGTAAATCTTTATTCAACGAGTTTCACTGGTCAACTGACGAACAGTGGCGAATTACAGCACGCGAAACCTCGGTTTAAGAGAAGTCACATTTAATGTTCGGGATCTCACCGGGAATTGAACTTGATTGTTTTACATACATATACCAATTACCAATAGGCATTTTTAATATTTTTTTCAGTTTTTGGCGTGCTACCCCTTTCCTGAAAAGTGGGGTCCGGACTACCCCCGTCTTATGGTCCTACTACGCTTCCTCCTGTACTACGCTCTACCGCTGGCTGTGATCGGTGTGTTCTATGCGCTAATGGCCCGCAGCCTAGTGCTTAGCGCACGCAACGTACCGGGCGAATTAAGAGGAGCTCAGAGACAAGTAAGCAAAATATTATAATTTGAATATAACGCAAGTATTTTTTTGCTACATTTGAAATTCTGATTGAATATTTTTCACTACAAAAAATAGCATCTATCTCCGTCATTTAAACGATCAATTTCTTGACAGAAAAGTAAGAAGTAGAGCACACATAAGAGTATCCTTATATAAGTTCTAATAATTATAATATTGTATAAACATAAACATCATTTGTTAATAGTTTGACAAATATGTTTAAAATTGAAGTCTGATTTTTTATATAATAAGAATGAACCTTTGCCAAATTTATTATTATACAATTGTATTTGATTTTGAAACGGTTCATCTTTTTTTTAAATTAACGTATTTATTTTATTTATTAAAATGAATTATAAAAATGCAAAAACTAGCAAAAAAGATATAAAAAATTTTGATGTGGACAATATTTATGATAAAAAAAACAGATTCTTTAAAATGTAAATTTTGTCTTAAAACTTGAAAGTTATCTTTAATAAGGCAGTGTAGGTGTCTTACCAGCAAAAAACAAAGTATATGTACGCATACTTTTACCACTTGTTAAACGTATGTGTAACTAAATGTTAATCGTCATAATCAATATGTAAATATATAACCATAAATAAAAAAAGAGGTAAGCCTCATTTTTCTAATGACATGTATCTCAAAGATGGATATTCCTTGGAATACAGCATAAGTCAAAAGGGTTTTTATTCCTATTTTGAAATAGATTCACCTCTCAATCTGTCTTTATTGGAAAAACGTGAAACTGAGATGGATCTCGTATGCATTTTCAAAATACTTAATGCTATAAGTGATGTCCCATTTCTGTTGTAATAAATTTCTTTTCATGTTCCCAACCGCGTCACCAGAAGTCAAATTTTGATATTTATCAAATTTTCTAAGAGGAACTTTTGTTTCTAAACCCCAATGTCCAAAACGTGTAGATTAGTCGATTCGCCACTCAACTTGGAATTCTTTGGATAGACTTTCTGGTTTTCGTAGATCTCTTCGCCATTAAAACAGTGTGGGGTGAAAATGGATTAAAATGAGTTATCTAGAACTCTTTCGTGTTTTTGAATATATTGTATATCATTATTTTATTGCCCTCGTTTGTCTTTGATACATAGTTTTGTTTTTTTTTCCGTTCAGTTTCTCGTTTATATGTTTCTAACTGTTGTAATTGGCTTAGGCAGTACAAATTATAGATAAATAAATACATCGATAGAAAATACTTCAAAATATAATATTTGGTATAAAAAAAAAGATTAAAGTTTCATACAAAATTACTGATTCATGAAGTTTTTATTGGCTCTCTTGAAGTTATCATTAATTGACCAAACGTAGATTCTTTATTCCTTAGTCTCTTTTGAGTTAAATTAAATGGTTACATTTTTGGTGTTAGCATAAATCGTGACAGTTTTTTTCCAAATAAAGGGAGAGCAAGATGACGTTACAAAAAAAACAAATAAGTCAATAATGTATTTTCTTTCATTATTCTATAATACAAGAAAATAGTCTATAATGTGTTCTTCATTATTTTACAAAAAATGAGTCAAAAACTTTCAAAAAACACTTTTACCGTACACTGCGCAAATATCGCGAGCAGCGTTAGTAGCTTTATTTCCTCGATTGAACTGAAACATAAGGTGCCGAAGAAGCTCACTTTCGTCTACTTTACATTAAATTTTAAAGGCTTCCAATCAAATAAAATAATATTATGTAACCAAAAAGCAAACACGATATCTCATGGAACCGAATATTTTTTATTGAATGACGTATAACCTTTACCATTTTGTTTTACAACTTATATTTCGTGGGTTGACAGGTAAAACCCATTAACTACAAATGTATAGTATAGTGACTTTATGTCACTAACATCTATATTTTTTACCAATCTCTTGCATGAAAATTCACTTAGTCTATTATACATTCGAAACAGCGGCTGAGAATTTCATTTATCCATTCTTTTTTTTCCCTTTATACACAAATAATATTAATATGAATAATGTGACCTCACTGGGGTTACCCGTGCACTTAACAATATACTTTGTTTTAATAGTTGTTTAATTTCACTCACTACGGTTTCTCTAGAGATTGTTTAAAAATATAGAACCTTACAATATAAAGCAATTTTATGATAAATTTGTAACTATTCAATAGATTTTATTTGTCAACCAACAATAAAAAAAATAAAAAAATGTAATGACCTCATACAAAACAGATGTTTTTTTTAAACTTGTTTTGCCGAATCTAGAAAAATGACAAAATAAAATTTATTTGTCTTAAAATGCGTTAATCAACCCTTATTAGACAGTAAAAGTTTAATAAACCTGAGAGAATATTTATTTTAACTCCCTATTTTTTTTTTATATACAGTATATGCAACAATTATGAATAATTTTAAAACGTTCCGGAATGCATTGTTTTGAGCTAATTATTAATGTCGATATAAAGCTGACTTTTTCATGCATTTTTCTGTTTTCTTATGATATATATATATTTTTAAATAAAAGAGAAATACTCGATATCCTATCTTTAACTTCAATATAAAATTTTTTAGACAATTTTCAATGAGTCGTAAATAACTTGGAGTAATAAAAATCGAGTTGTGGTAGAGTTGGATTTGAACCTCGGACCTTTGGCCCGCTAGTCTACAATACTACCATGGGAGCTTAACCCGGATGTGTATTATTATTATCTTAAACTCTTTTTGAAATTATTTTTCAAATATTTTAAATATGTGTATATATTATAATCTTACTGACATTTATTTATCATTAAATTGTTATTTTCAACTTAACTATGTTATATTTATGTTTAGAACATAAGATTTTCTCATGGTTATTGTTATCCTTTATTTTGAGATGTTATGTTTCTTTTTTAATTTTTGTTTTTTGTATTATATGTTCACTAATTTTTTTAGTTTTAATTATTCTGTTATTTCATACTATGTACTACATGTTTATTGTGCACTGCTGTGATTATTTCTGAAAATTATTATTTTTTGTAAAAGGTTTATTGAACCGTTGATGTATAAATAAATAAATACCACCATTCAGTGGTTACTACAATTTTTTTGTATTTTTAAAAAATATTTACAATTTGCAACAAGGCGTTCGCAGCATTTTATAGAATCACATCCTCCAGCAAGATGTGACTCACTGCGACTCTACTGACAGTTCCGGCAACACTACTGATTAGTCCAACTCGTTAGTGTCCACGTCGCGAACCCTGGGCATTGGGATCACACTCAGAACGGTGTGGTTACAGCAGATAACGAGACGATGAATGGCGAGTTTCTAGCGCCTCAAAACCAAAACCAACCAGCTTAGGGAAGGTAACCCGACCAACCACTCTGGTCATCTCTTCCCAGGAATCACTACGGCGAGTACATCAATAAACAGTCGTCCTGGCTGCGAAATATAAAAAGTAGCTCAAGACAGATACATAATATGCTTTCGCTGTAGTATTCGCCAACGTCGGGGAGCCCCGGCAAGGCACTAGAAAAGGAAGAAGAAGAATTTACAATTTGCTTTTTAATTTTTCTTATCTACTCTATATACCTACTGTTTTTCATAATGTCTTTTTTTAAACGTATTTTTAAACCTAACTATTAATGTTTCATTAAATATATATTTTTTTATTTTTTATAGCACAAAGTTTGATTTTATATTTTGCATTTCAGTATACTTTTTTGGTTTTTTACATATCTTAATCAAAAAACAATTGCTTTGTTGTTCATTTTTTTAATAATTGCTACGTTTGTACTTACCTGTATTATTTTTGGATACTGATCCCGATCACTAGACTACGCAGTTTTTATCAGGTCATGGTAAATTTAATAAAAAAATATTTGTTTTTAATATTGTTGAATCCCCTTGGTGCTGTTGTGGATATCCTAACCAACTTTCTGAACACATCCTGTGGTCTTGTCCTTTTCCTCCTCTTTATGATTACTGAATGGAGCTTCTCGCTACGATCCGTGGCCCTGTTATATGTCCTGTCAGATATACAGATCTGGAGGCTTTCAAAAAGAATTTCAAGGCTTTTAAAAAGTTTTTTAATAATTTCGGCTAATTGATCATGTCCAATCAATTTAATCCCAGTCAGTGAAGAATTCAATTCCCTCTTTTCTCAATCTAATGAAGTACATATTATCTACGTCTGGATTATTTTCTTTCAGCACAAAGATGCTAAGGCTACCAGATTACAGAGAGTTCCTTCTGGCAGCTTTTCTTGTTTGACAACGAGCAAATTTTCCGTGTATGTGGGCACCGCCAAGGATACTTATGTCCTCAGATGCGGTGTGCGCTATGTGGTGGGCAAGCTGTATAATTTTTGTAAATACCCCTCGGGCGTTTTGTAAAATAAATTAAATTAAAAACAAAATAATTAAGTAAGTCAAAATATATAAAAATAAATCAAAACTAATTATTTTAAAATATACAGTCGGCAGCTCATAATATAAACTAATATAACAAGCATATTGATTTAATTAATTCAAAATTACTACTGTGTTATTTGAAATTCATGCTAATATACACATAATATTATTTGTTAACAATTGACGTTTATACAACATTAGTTATGAAAATTGACATTGTTTGAATTAATTTATATAAATTTGAATACGAATCTATTAAATTACGAAACAACGTAGTTTCGCTAACTTGATTTTAACGTAAGTTCTCGACAATTTGTTTTAATTTGTAATTCATTATTAAGTTCACAGAATACAAACTAAAGATGTTTTTGGAGGGTAAGATTCCAAAATGATTAATCATTTTACACAAAAAAGACAGAATAAATGCACATTAGAAGGTTTATTGCTAAAACAATATATTCCATCCAACCAGAAACAAACTGGTGAAAGTAGTTGTTTGTATTTTTCGAATAGATAATATTTTCTGATTGCAGCCATATTTATTGCACAGAAAGAGCTTGTACGCATTCATAGATACATTCATAAAAATATTTATTAATGATGTGAAAAGGAGTACATTGAATGTGGGCAAGTAAGGGGTTTAAAAGAAGATCGGAAAAAGACCCAGAAAAGAAATAGAATATGTATAAAGGAAACTTTGAACGTACCTATGCAGAAAGCAACCAGTTCACAATTTTGAAAAAATGAGATATTGGTGTTATCGGGTTCAGTCAGGGAAAATTTTTGTTTTGTTATAAACAGCCAGATCATTTTCGCATAAAAACATGTTATAATTACCTTTTAAAAACAGCGTCGATCATAAAAACGCCATTTCTCAATTTGCAGAAAACACCCACAGCACTAGAAACTGCCTGATGACCTTAAAAATGAAATGTCGAGTGGTAAATCTCAAAGACCAGAAATGAAGACCTATTTCTTGAATCTTTTTGAAAGTGATAGTTTTTAGCTCAGTTTCTGTGAATAGTCTATATATTGTGTTTTAGGTTTAAATGTTTTTCTTTTCTTTTTTTAATATTAAGTTCACAGAATGTTTAAATGTTTTTATTTTCTTTTTTAATATTAATTTCACAGAATGTTTAAATGTTTTTCTTTTCTTTTTTAATATTAAGTTCACAGATTGTTTGAATGTTTTTATTTTCTTCTTTAATATTAAGTTCACAGATTGTTTAAATGTTTTCTTTCCTTTTTTAATATTAAGTTCATAGATTGTTAAAATTTGTTTAAATTTTTATTGTTTAAATGTATACTATGTATTGTTACAAGAAATATACTATTTTTTTTATGTACCGTCCCAAATGAGTTTTCTCGTACAGCTCCTGGGAATATAATATCATGATATTCATGTCTTATATGTTTTATTATAAATAAAAATAAAAAAAAATAAAAAAAAACATCTGATGATACTGAACAAATCATTAAAACTGGTCAAACACATAATAAGATTCTTGTTTATAATTTTAAAAAAACTAATGTATTTATTGTTTGTTATTCGTAAAAGTGAAAAACATTCCAACTGTTGTGTAGATTTTATTATTCACTCCTTTTACAAAGGTGCTATTATCTCAGTTTGACTTTTCTATGGCTGGCTGCTTTTTGCAGAAAAACGTTCAATTAGAGTTCTAAAGATATCGATGATATAATGTTTCAAGCCGTTTTTTAATGGCCACAAAGAAGGTTCATTATTATATAAAGAGGTAGCTATTTCTAAAGTCTGGAATCTTGAACAGACAAGGAATTTTTGAAGAATGATGTGGTATGTCTCGGAACGGAAAGTGTTTTCTCCTGAAAAGAGTGAAGCAATATACCATGACCAGAAAGGAACTTTAATTAAGTTCTCAGAAAGATATTTTAGTTTTAGGTTATAAAGAACTGAAATCGAAGCTTTATTTGTGATAAAAAAACAAAGCGAATGGTTTGGTTTTGTAGACTCTCTAGACTCTAGAGAATCAATAAATTTAAGACTGGCGTCAAGAAACAAATATTACTAAATGTTATTTAATATTTGTATACAACCACTTACCGACTTTCCTGTGTCCACCGGTTTCGAGACGTACCCGTCTCTTTGTCAGGACGTCAATTAAACCAACACGCAAAACTTACTATACACCTTCACCAAAGTTGTTGCACAAGAATATAAAACACAAAAAATTATTTTGGTCTTATATTTTTGTTCAACAACTATGACGAAGGTATAAAATGTTGAAGGTATAATAAGTTGATGTTCTGACAAAGAGACGAGTACGTCTCAAAACCGGTTGACATGAAAAAGTCGGTAAGTGGTTATATACAAATATTAAATAACATTTACAAATATTTAGCAAACATTTAAAAAAATGTTAGACTTCAAAGTTAATGCTTTAAATATTATAAATAACAAACATTGATATAGCATAGAGAACACAAAAGGATAGATTGAGATACATTTTTCTTGCTATGTTTGGAAGAAAGTCTTTTCAATGAATTGTAGAGAACTTTTGATTTTTTTCTCAACCTCATCTTCCTATGTAATTAATTGTTCTGTTCTTGTGTTTTTAAAACTAAAAAAAATGATATAAATATTAGCAAGTAACAGTTAGTTATTATTACTTGAGAATTCAGCCCTTCGGGCTTCATATAACTGTCCCCCGGTGCCTCGTTTTATCGCCCCATGAGCTCAGTTATCGGTTTATCGCGCCTCTGCAAATTAGGATCTCAGGCACCTAGAGGTATCTTCCTTTTGTGCTATTTCTATTTAAAATTTAATAGCGAATAATCTGTAATTTAAAATAATAGTGGAAAACTGATCAACCTGATGCACTTGTGAAAATAGACTAATTGTTAATACGAAATATTTGAAAATAAATGCCTCAACTCTGGTGTCATATTTATGCACCACTTTTTTCGAGGTGTCCTGTAAAGAGTTAATTGGATCTCAAATGTACTATGTTAGTTATCCTGAAAACGAAATTAAAATCAATTCATGAATCTAGGTGCTATATAAATTATTCATAATAATAATAAAAGCTACATGTGTTATTAAGAATGAAATGATTTTTTCGCAATGTATTTAAATAAATTATGAATGACAGGAATTGTGATTATGGTCATAAACCAGTCTCTCTTTGTTGCAACTAATTTATATTAAAATTGGGTAACAGGCTAGTTGGATTCATCCACCAATAGGAGAGGATCCTCTTTCTGAATATAATTTCATTATTCAGAAAAAGAAAATGTTACAATTTTGATACAAGATATTGAAAAATGATAGAAAGATAATACGGTTGCATAAATTTTATACATATTTAACTTACTGAGATTTTAATTTCCATTCCCACTTCTTGTTAGAAGATTTTTTGATTTCTGTTTCCTTTTGCTGCACTCCAGAGACCCAGTATTTCATCAATTTCGTCTTTCTCCTCCAGCTCAATGTCTAAAATGTCGTCTTCTAACAGTAGAGCGATTTCAACATTTCGACTTGTATTCATCAGTAAATTGTAAAAAACACACATGAAATATCACACTTTTTAATCATTTCTGAATAAAATAAATATAAGATTTAGCATTATTCCTGCAAAAATTGAAGACATTTGAATGCCAATAAAAATGAACCATCAGTCATTCTAGCAAAAAAACTACAGTTTTGAACGAACATTGTATTTCACTCTAAAATTCTAGTAAATAAATATGTAATAGCTTATATTATTTAAAGAATACGCTTTAAGGCAACGGAATAAATATAAATTGTACAAAAAAACGATAATTTACGTTAAATAGTGCAAATAACAACGGAAAAATTTGGGTGCTCTAACTAATGTCGATCTGTCAAAATTTGAATGTTGTTTTAAGTGAGACTACGAATTGCAACCTAGCGGAAAAAAATTGACGCCATAGATTTTTTTTTTGCAAATAGAAAACAAAGATCCGACATTATTACTTTATTCATTATGGGGAAATAAAATCGCAAAGTTGGTGTTCGTTTGAACATGTTGTAACGGTCAGTGTAGGTTGAAATGAATTATTTGGTCCCAGGTGGGCGACATTATAGAGATAGATTATCAAAAATCAATTAAAAAAAAATTAAGATTAAGAAGAATAATGCAGATAACCAAATAAAGTATCTACAAACACTTACCATTCACCAGTTTCGCTCAATCGGCAAGAACATGAGAAATCTCCAAAAGAATAAGATTATGTTGTATAAATTTAATTTTATGAACGGAATCAAAAACGTTATATATAAAATACCTTACTGTAAAATGGAACAAATATGACTTAAATATCTGGATTTTATGAAATAAACAACTCGTTAGTGAAATACAACATTTTAATAAAAGAAGCAATTCTCTACAAATGTACCAAGATTAGTTCATATAAATATTCAGAATTCTGCCTAGCTAATATAAGTAAGTGGTTGACAATAAATTTATCTAAGAAATAAATATTCGTAACAATAATAATGATAAGTGAAATAGATTCTTGATTGTTTTCTTCTCTAGAAATGATATGAAATAATGTTGATTTTACAAAATAAAATCCGCAGATGGAACTCGATTTACGATGTCTTCGGTTGATGTATTTTTATTCGTGGTTGGCTAAGTTGATGATTTCCCAGAAGATTATTTGTCGACATTTTAATTCAGTAAATGATCGTCTATTTCCTTGCATTTGTAAATTTGTGTCTCATGATATTGAAGAAAACTTTAAAATGCGACACCTACTTTTCCAGGTATTTACAAATAAACTTCGTAATAATTAGTGATCCATTCAAATCATGGAGTAATTATACTACATTGTAAAATCTTTATCATCGGACAAAAAAGATAAAAGGTGGAGTAAATAAAATAGAATAAGGTGAAAAAATGGAAAAAGATAGAAAAAGGTAGAGAAAAAGGGAACCTGTATAAAATACAATCTCATTAGAATATGATATCTCTCTCTACAAGAATTTCGGTAATAAATTTAAAAAAAATAGGCTTACGTTACGTTGAACGTTCCCTTTCTTGAAGGACTACATTTTTGAAATGTGCGATCGCCTCTCTTTGAGTCTTTGCGCGACAATTGGACTGTTCGTCTCAAGTTTTCAAATGGAAAGAAATCTACTTCTAATGCACGGATATCGTATGGATGAGTTACTGCCGCGGCCGTCAGATGGCGCTAAATCAGGCAACTTAGAATTATCCAGTACTAAAATACTTTTAAAACGGGGTACGTTGGACTTGTTTTTTACAACGTTACAATATATCCGGTCTCAAAGGGTTAACAAGATCCCCGCCAGTTTAAAAAAAGAGTAAAAAAGTAAGATTTTTTCTTATTTGGTCTCAGGTTTGTGATGTATTTTTCAAAACTTTTTTTTACATTCTCTCTATCCCACCTACTGAAATACCTCTAAAAATAATAATAATCTAATATGGCTTAGCGGGTTATCCGTTTTTAATAGAAAATAACATCATTATTTATTTAAACGAATGTATTTTATATATTCTTAACTTTAGATATTTATTTAAGATAAGCAGTATTTAATTAAATAAATTCCTGGTAATTTAAGGAAATGAAAATATTTCCACTAATCTTCTAGGCAGGAAAAATAAATTCCCCAGATTCGATATCATATACGCATATTATGGTAAGATGGTTGTCGGAAAGGTCTGCTCTTAATTTAATGAATGTTATTGACATAGTGGAAAGAGTCAAGAGACGTTTTGCCAATATACCTCATGCTTATTGTATGTATTCATTGTTATACATGTACTGAAATAAAATATCATTGGCTAACATGAGGAAAAGAAATTCAATTTTGGATATGAACTTTCTTTATAAAATTGTATGTAATCCAATTGTCCTCAAATAGTTGGAAACATTTTGTATCGAGTCCCTGTCCGTAGAATTCACTATTTTGTACTCTTTGACATTCCACCCTCACTGACTAATTACATAAAAAATAACACTCTAAGAAGAATACAGGCTACCTACTACCACAGTGACAGTTTAAGTGACAGACATATTGCATTAAAAATACAACAGTTTTATCAAGTATCTTAAAGATATTTTAAATAAATTTTGATTGAAAACGTTGGATTACACTGTCCTCTTCATTGTAGTAGACTAAATTCACTTTTCCACGTACCTAAGTGCAAAATTAATAACCCACAGAATTCATTATTAAGACGTGTCTTTACATACTATAATAATTATTTCCAAAAAATAGACATCTCTAGTAGTAGCATGCATGCATAATAAATATATATTAAATTATATATCTATACTTTAACTCATAACTTGTGTTTTTTTTATTGTATTTATGTTTTTTTTATAAGTAGATATGTACGTAATTTATGATAACTGAATAACTGGTCGATATTATTAAAAATTGTATTAAATTAAAATTAAATTGTAAAAAGCGTATTTAAATACGCTTGTATTCGTATTTTTCTACGACTGTATGTTATCTAAAGAATAAATAAAATTTTATTTTCACCTACGTCTAATTTTCTAATAATTGTATCACTTTATTATTTATTTTTTTAGCATCCTAGAAAGCCCATAGGCTCAATATAAAATCAAATTATTGAACAGACAAATAACAGTTTAAAATGAAAAATTTGGTATTTTGTATTTATGTAATTAGATTTCTTATTTTGAATTGTTTCGCTCATCACAAAACGTCAAGAGCACAGATACGTCTAGAATTCGTTACAAACAATGTCTTTGTTATTTCCTTTTTAGCGCCATGTTGTTTGAAACGTGAAATGAGAAGCTATCATTTCGTACCATCAAAACATTTTATAACATTTATTTATGCTAGCTTTAAATTTTTTCGTTTTTGTAGACAAATACAAACCTTGCATTTGAACAGATAAAATATTTTTATCAAGGTATATTTATTTATGCTTTATTAACATTTTAAGAACTAATATATACTGATAATGGATATCTGAGGAAGCATTATGATGTTTTATTAAATCATTATCGTCATAAGTTCATGCTAGCACCTTAGTTGGAGCAAACGAGTCTATTATAAAGTGTCCACAAAAAGTATTTTCATTCGGTATAATTTCATAGCGATTGAATGATATTACTCAAACACTTAATAAAATAAGAGATTAATTGAAAGCAGCCAACATAGAAAAGTGAAACTGAGATAATAGCACCTTTATGAAACGAATGAATAATCAAATCTTCACAACAGTTGGAATGTTTTTGACTTTGACAGATGATAAACAAGGAATACATTAGTTTTTTTATAAAACAAACAAGAAAATATTTTGAGTTTGACCGAATTTCGAAAACAAGGACTGGATTCAACTCTCTGGGGAGCTGTTAATATTAACATATTATAACAGAGATGAAGAACATTTTAGAGAAGGTAATATAGATGTGAAGTTAAGAGATGAAACCTTTATTTATGCGGGGTGAGATTCGTGTTATTGAATTATTTTACCTACATACTAGGCTTTAACTTCACAAACATCAACAGACGAAAGATTTGAAAGGATATAGATGTTCAAATATGGGTAGAATAGTGAATGTTACATAGTGTGTAAAGTGGCCACTTAAACCAGCCAATTACAAGTCATAAGTCCTTTAGATGCCTAGACTTCTATATTAACTACAAAAAATAATTTAATTATGTATTTGACCAGTTTTAATAGTTTTTACAGTACCGTCAGATTTTTCAAGTGCTGTGGGTGATTTTTGCAAATTGATAAATGCCGTTTTCGTGATCAACACTATTTTTTAAGAAGGTGATTATTAGAGTTTTTTGTGTGGAAAGCGGTCTGACTGTTTTTAGCAAAACATATGATTAACTTTACCGCACCCGAAAACACCAGTATCTCAATTTTTCTAAATTGTAGACTGTGGCTGCTTTCTGCATAACTACGTTCAGTTGGAGAGAAGGCAAACTGTCAATCGATCAAATTTGAATTAGACATTATTTTTTTCTGGATGTTGGTGAAGCCGGTGAGCAAAATGAAAGATCCATTTACGGTTTGACCTAAACATTCCTTACTTTGTGATAATCACAGTCGATAAAGTAGATTGTCTGATCTTTTATTAAAATCTGGTGTGGTCAGAGCCGAGTATTGACTACGGTGTTTAAGAAGTACAGAAATAAAATAGATAGCACACCGTTCGTTTTAATTTTGGGTTTGCCAGGGAGAAACCGATGTAGTTAGAGCGCAGAGAATTACAATTGTCACAATATGTCCCACCCTCAGGTCGGTAACATAGTTTTACAGACATTAGGTTTTGGACATCAAGGCTCAAAGTGTTACAAACTTATTTTTATTCATTTATACTTTTACAATGTTTGTATTTTTTTTTAACAGAATAATTTTCTCTCACTGGGGTGTCCCGTGCCGAGGGAAACATTTTACAATAAGTGAAACATGCCTTAAATTAGTTATTTAACATAGTTAATATAATAACAAAATAAAAACGTAATTAATCTTATTAACCTAATTATCATCTTAAACACAATAAGCAATATAAACTAAAATAATAATAAAAAAACAAAACAAATTCACATAGATATGTGGTCCAAATTTCATAAACAGGACACAAATTTTTACCTATTTGGCTTGATCCTCTTATCGATCCGCGCACATCCCACCTCCACTATCCATTTCTAAATAGCAATTTTATACTGTGAGTACTTGTTTATTGTCCTTATTTACAATGGAAGTAGATTGTGTACTTAAACCGACTAGTAGGCCAATCTTCTTTGATCAAAGGCTGTTTTAATTTAATTTATTTTTTGCAGCATCAGGGTGGAGTATCTAGTAACTTTTGTATTTGTGAAATGAGTTATGGAAGGTAGAGAATATTTTTTTGTGTGCGTACAGTAACATAACTTTTACATAAAGTTGTTTTACAGATGTTGCATTAATATTTACAAATATTCCGAGGGAGCTAGTTCTGATTGGGACTCTCAAGTTATTTTTTATTAAAGCTTTTTGTGCAGTGTGTCACACACAAAACACGGGTTTTTTTTTAATGGTTTTTTTAACCCATGCATGCGGAATGCCTATTGAGATTATCATCGGTGCTTGGAGATCCCTGGATCATTTTTTTATATAATTACTGCGACATTAGCAAACCCTTGTTCCCAATGTTTTTGTTAGGAAAAGATAGACATTCCTTGAAATTAAATTGTCTTTTTTAGGATGAAATCCAAAGGATTTTAAAAAAGAACGGCGCAAAGACGCAGTCTTGACTAATTTCTGTGGCGACGTAAAATCGATAAAAAGGAAACACATAAATACAGTGAATAAAATAGTCTACCATGTAAATGTTCCCTGATAACTTAAAAAAAATTGACAGCGTTATAGACAGTTAATGATCTGTTAAAAGCGTGATCAAAAGTATAGATATTAGTAATACCTTTTCTACAACACAACATTTTTATGTGGATTTACAGCAAAGAGATCGGCATTGACTTATTTCTAGAATTATTGTATTTTTTAATTTTATTTATTACATATACGCCCTTAGCTAATTAAAACAGTTATATAAAGAAACACATGTACTAGAAACTAAACAAAAAGAACACAAAATATGTAGCAATGACAATCAAGGGAAATAAAACAATGGTAAACAATATATTTTAAATCACGATCAACATTTAAGACTTTGAGCTAACCCATGCCAATTCATCTTTATCAAACACTGTGTTGATGGCAAAGAGATCTACAAAAAGCCAGAAGATCTATCCCAAATAATACAATTTGGGATATTGGGGCATAAAAACAAACGTCACTTTTCGAAGATGGAAATGGATGGAAAAATAATTTCATTATTTGTAATGTTTTTTGTGTACACTCGTGGAAAAAATAGAATTATTTTAATGAAAACTATTTTTCTACGAGTTTACACCAAAAAAATAAAAAAATATGTAAATATTCTTCAACTAGAGACTATATTAAGTATTTTAGAATTCATAATAATGCTGTTTAAAGTAGCCTCCAGTCTCTTTGTCGGCAACCGATTCTCCAAAATGTTTTAACAAATCGCAAGCGTTGAACAACCTTTCAATTTTGTTATTCAGTATTTTAAAAACATTTTAATATCCTTTTTGCGATAAATTTGCAAGCACAAGAAACAATGTAAGTGTCTCGTAAATTTTATTTATGTTCATTCATAAAATGTCAAATGTCTATTTGGGGTAATAAGGCTCGTACCTTAGATCTCCAGATTAAATTTGATTTGTTCAGCTCTTTGTTAATCTGAAGGAAGAGTTTGGATAATAAGACTGCTTGAGAATCCATTAACTTGAATTCATTTAGCAATCGTATTTATATAAATGAAAATAATGGCCTTTACTAAGAATGCGATAAATTAATTTAATGTGAAATTTTTAGTTTTTACCTTACAAAAGAAATTGCGTATGTAATAAGGAGGAAGCGATTAGCACTGACACGGATTACGTTACGGTTTTGATACTGTTATTTTATTTTTTTAAATAATTTAAACTTGTTACGTTAAGGATTAAGTTAAGTAAAAAAAGAGCTAAGCGACTTCAACTTTTTCGTTATACGTTGTTTTCAACATTTTGGCTGAGCATCTGTTAGCCATTCAATCGAAAGTCGGCATTTAATGAACAGTCTAGCCGCCAACGTAAGTGTTTGATTGAACTATTTGGCGTCGAAACATCTATAGTAATTAAAACACTGGTCGAAAGTGATTTTGTCACATGAACTATTATTGCTAACTCTTAAGTCATTTTTTTGGCTTACTCCGAATCTGTTTTCCAAATTTATTCAGCACGTAGGGTTTTTGAGAAAAATGCGTTTGAATTATGAAATTTTTAGAAATTATGTAAGTAGATAATAACATTAAAATATTTACGAAACATATTGTGTTGCCTCAAAAGAAGGTACCGCCAATTGCCTTTACCTCTGCAGCCCGTCACCTACTACCAAGATTCAAGATATACGTCTTCCGAAATTATTGGCGTTAATTTTATTCGTTTAATATTCTATAACATATCTCGGTCATTTTATTGTATTTTATTTTTTCTTTTGTAAATAGTTTTCAAAACTTATGTAAATACCGAATTCCTTTTATTAATGAAGTTTGAAGCTATAAAATTTCCTTATTGGTGACCAACACAACTGGTGGCTAGACTTCCATATTCCCTTCTCAAAAATGTTTCCTCTCTCTGTTGCAAAAAAATGTGTACCATATTTACGTGTATACTTATTTTTAATTTACTTTAATTGTTATTATTATTACTATTTTTTTGATATTTTTTTTGGAGACATAAAATATATTTTTTTGTATTTTATGAACCTATATTTTGTACCTATTGAAGAAAAAAAATATATTTCCCTTTTAAAATTTTATCTGCACACATTGTTTATTTTTAAAAAAAATCTAAATATGTTCTTTATACGAAACTGCCGTGTTATAGTATTTATGTAACATAATACTTTTCAATTTTGATTTTTATGTTTTTCATATTATATTGAAGTGTTTATATTATTTTATATATGTATCTTTGTAAGGTAAAAGGCACTGTGTGCCGTGTATATTAAATATCAAAAAATAAATTACAGTTCAAATAATTTTCTTATATTATCAAATATTTTATACAACTGCCAGATTTAATTCAGCTTTCAGAGGTTTAGCCCAAACGGGCATTTACATTTTTTTTATAACTAGTTTCAACCGATACTAAGCGCATGCGTGGAACTTATCCTGACCTGTTGAGAAGGAGTTAACCCTATTATAAATTAGCTGGTGCTGTGTACGCTTCGCGGTGCTTGTTTGAAATGCTGAATAAAATTTCAAATCCTCCCACTTGAGATAAGGTTTACGGAGAACATGTTGTGACAGGTGATACAATGGTAAGGAGATGGGTGAGACAGTTCAATGAAGGTCGTGATAATGTGTACGATGACTAAAGAAGTGCGCTTCCCCTTTTATGAAGAGGGTGGCACTCTTTTTTGAAGAGGGAATACAAAAGCATGTATCGCACTATGACAAGTGTCTACAAAATAATGAGTAATGTAGAAAAATAGTTTAAAGTTTTATATTTTATATATTTTGTTTACCTGCTATGTAATTGAGACCTTGACAGTATCCGACATCTTTATTATTATGCGCATAGGCGACTAGCACATTGAACAGGTGGGCTTGGTGATTGGCTGTTTTGTTAAAGTATATGTTGTCAGGAAAGGTGCGAGGTAAATCCGTTTTTACAATGTCCACTAACTCCTTTTCAAAGGGGGCGTCGAGGAGCCTTTCATACAAGTCAGGGGACTGTTCTCTTATTAAACTGGCCCCAGAAACCAGCATCCACACAGTACTGCGATGCCCACCTGGAAAAAAATAGGCATAATAAATAAATAGAGGACGAGTGATACTTAACACTATGTTTGTTTTTTTGGGTGATACTGCGTGTGTTGGATTTGTTCTGACGTTTCGGCTACCATTGCAGGAGCCATCTTCAAAGTAAACTGTGTGTTTTGTAGAAAAAAAGTATGTGTTTATGTACCAGATGAGCCTCACTCACATCGATAAAGATTTCAGCTCTTTTACTTTACAAATTTCAATAAATGGATGAGTCGAGGAAATACGGATGTTTAAAAGTAGTCTGAATGGTAAATAATACGCAGTAAATGTAAACAAACAAACAAACAAACAAACCATCACGCCGTTTCCCCGTAAGGGTAGGCAGAGAGGATAGAACGCCACAACACTCTATCTTTGCATACAGATCTCGCTTCCTCTACATTCATACATCTTCTCATGCACGCGCGCCGATTATTCCGACTTTTGACATGTCCATCTTTAAGTATTTGTTGGATTTGGTCATGCCATGTCTTTCTCGGTCTTCCTCTATTTCTGCATCCATCAACATTCGCATTGTAAATATTCTTAGCCGTTCTCTCGCTGTCCATTCGTTCTACATGTCCAAACCAGCGCAGAGCTCCTTTTCTTGATTTTGTCGATAATGCTTGTCTCAGCCTTACATAATGTACGGATCTCAACATTTGTGCATCTATCGTACATAGTTTTACCACACATTCGCCTGAGAGATCGCATTTCGACAGCATTCAGCTTACTTTCATCCCTGTTTTTCCAAGTCCATACTTCGCTCCCATACATCAGGGATGGGACCAGGACTCCGTTGTGAACTGCCAATTTTGCCTCTTGTGACAACCATTTATTTGCCAAGGTCGATTTAAGTGCACCGTTCACTCTGTTCCCGGCACTCACCCTCCTTTCAATATCTTTCTCAGTCATTCCATCCCTAGTGAACATACTTCCCAGATACACAAATTCCTCTACTTGTTTTAGTATAACTCCATTCACAGTGATTTCACATTTAGTCATACTTTCATTTCTTTCAAAAACCATCACATTCGATTTATCGACATTCATCAACAAATCGCTTCTCTTGCATACATCGTAGACCTTTGTTACCAAGAATTGCAGTTCCTCTTTGTTGTTAGCAAGGAGTACAGCATCGTCAGCATACAAAAGACAATTGACTTTTAAATCACCCATTTTTGCTCCCATTCTTAAGCCTTTCAGTTCTTTCATGCAGTTATCGATATACACGTTGAACAGCCATGGTGACATAACACATCCCTGCTTCACTCCTTTATGAATGTCAAACCACGATGTGTATGATCCATTTACCCTAACACATGCTGTGCTGTCTTTATACAGAGAAGCAATAGCACGTGTTAGATTTCCGCTTACTCCGTACTCCGATAACACCTTCCATAATTTTTCTCTGTCAACTCTATCAAACGCTTTTTGCAGATCGACAAATGCGCAGAAAAGCTTTTGGTTTTTAGCAAGAAATTTTTCTGTCATGTTTCGTAAAGCAAATATTTGATCCATACATCCTCTTCCATTCATAAAACCGCTCTGAATATCCCACACTCTATCCTTTGTAACTTTTCTTACTCTATCAATCAGTATTCTTCCATACATTTTGCCAACAGTGCTCAAAAGGCTGATTGCTCTATAATTTCCGCATTCTACTCTTGAACCTTTTCCCTTGTATAGAGGCATAACAACAGCCCTTCTCCAGTCTGGAGGAGTGTATTCCTCCTCTAAACATCGGTTGAAAAGTTTGTGCAGCCATACAAAAATTATTTCACCGCCCGCCTTTATGAATTCTGTAGCAACATTATCAAAACCTTGCGCTTTTCCATTCTTCATATATTTGGCAGCAATTCTTATTTCTTCCAT
>NW_028278002.1:300000-433894 GCF_059751315.1 Micrasema longulum
GATTAATAGTGTCATTTATTGAGAGGACTTATTACAAGATAAGGTTTGTCAAGGAATAAAGCTTTTTCTTCAGGGTGGCGAAAAACACACATGAAAAACTAATCCTCCCCTGAGACGAATTAAAGCTATGTATTCACAAACACAGTGGAAAGTGTATCAAAACACACGAAAATACAACTTTTTCATAGACTTGAAAAAAAATTCAATAAAATTTAATGCCCTGTAATATTTTTAACTACTTCAAATTATAATGAAAAGAATATGCGTGGTAGAGCAAAACAATGAATAGGTATTTGGCTAAATTTTAATTTATTTTTTTGACACTCTATTGCAGATGCCTCCCCGAGTACTGTACGAAAAAGACAACTGCATATCAGACTAATTATGCCTAACGGAAATCGACAAAACTGTGTGTGAGTTCTCGTATTCCCGTTTTCTGCACCCCAAAATTTAACTGATTTGGAATCTTTTTTTATGTGAATGAAATGTTCTGTGTCGATATATTTTTCGTTTTTTAAAAAATATTCATCACATTTGCATACTGTACATCCGAAGATGGCAGATAAAACTGGGCGGTTTTATGGGTTTTTGGATGACCCTAGCTCCCATAAGAAACAATTTATCAAAAAAGCAAAACAATGGAGACACGCCAATGATTGATATCTTAAAAAAATTGTGCCTCAAGTGCCATAATCCAGGGAGAAAATACGGAAATACGTTTGTATGAAGAAAAGTCAGGACGTGTTTCTTCTGAATCAAAAGTTTTTTCTTCTTGATTCATGTTTATTATTTTTTATAGAATGTTTTAACGATGGGTTTATGGAATTCTAGATATTTTTAGAGTTTATAATGTCATTTGAACGAATCGAATTGCCAACTGTTAAAAAATAATTTGTTAATTTTTTTTATAATATGAGTTCTCATTGGTATATGGATTCAAATCCTGAGGTCTTACAAAAACTCAAAACACCAAATTTTTGAGTTTTAAGAACAAGTGCTTGTAAATAATATTAGGTTTACACTGTGGTTTGATTTTAAAACCAACATTGAAGTCTGAGAGCGGACGCAGCAGCCTCCTATAAAGAGCGCCTTGAGGGTGCAGGGGCACCTGCCTTAGGCACGTGCTTCAAATTTTTCAGGAGGGCCTTAACCCAAGTTCCTTATTCTGCACACCTGTGGGCTTTCATTGTTCTGGTAAGCCATCGACGACAATTTTTCGTCAGTATTTGGCTGAACTTAGGGTCACGAACGTGGGAAGAGGCTAGAGCGTTGGCAAGTGATAGGGCTTTTGGAGGCGGTTACTGATGTCCACATGCTCCACTTAGGAGCGGATGTGGAAAAGAAAGAAAAAATATACATCGTTTGCTGGTTAAAATTATCACTTTGCACTTTAGTTGACAACATTCGTTATTTAAAATGAAGAACTTCCACCTATGAGAAATTGGATACAAAAAATGTTTTTTTGCTCGCGGTAAAAATGAAAGCAGTCAATTGTACGACAAAGTTTCTTGAAAATGAACAAAAAAATTATAAAAAAATACTTTAATAAAAACGTGCTACTTTGAACGACGTTACTGGTTCTTATTTTTTTTTTTTTTTTTGCACCACAACAGGCCAGGAGGCCTAATTACAGTGGTGAATTACATCACAGAGCACCCAGGCTTGAGAAAAATCACATTTTAATTTTTGTGTTCTCACCGGGAATCGAACCCGGAACCTTCCGTGCGTGAGTCAAGCGTCTTGACCACTACACCACGGAGGCCGCCGTGCATTATGAACCAGCCAATGATATGAGAGCTGTGAAGGATATCTGGTTTGCTTACCGTAAACCAACCAATTGGGAGAACTAACAGAGAAGAACCTTTGACGTCACACGTGGAATTATTTCAGAAATACAAAGCTTAAAAATATAATAGCGCTTATGATACGATGTATAATTTTTTTTTTTTTCAAATTTTGGCTTAGTTTAATGGTCCGTTAACAAAAAATATTTTTTTTAATACACTGAACTTTCTCATTTTTATATCTGTTTATAATTTTGAAGTAAAAGAGCTCATAGCCTTTTGATAAGGGTGAATTTAATATCTATTTGTTAGACATTTTTATTTCAACTTATTTCCTTACCTTCATGGAGATGTTGCAATCGGAGCAACAATTAGAGCAAAACGTGATTAGTTTTAAGTTTCAAATACGAATTCAGAGTTAAAAATAAAAAAATAATTTTAAATAAGTATTTCATTTCGACTGAGCAAATAATTGATTACGGGACACAATACGTATAACCACGACGTATTAACCACTACGCTTTGAGGCGGACACGAATGTACTTAGAGCAAAACATCTACACTTATGTTGAAACTTAAAAAAACAGTCCTACACGCAATCTGACAAGATTTGTGATTTATCACTATGTTTGTTCTGAAGCAGAAAACGTACTAAATCAAAGTATTGTTGTTGCAAGGTTTGTCTCTCTAGGAAAATTGCTTATAATATTGTCGCTATTGTCCAGCTGGTGTTAAGAACGCAACTAACAATAAGTTTTTACTTATATATAAAAATACGGGGCAAAATGTGAGATATATTTAATAAAAGTTAATAATTATAATAATCATAAGTTATAACAAAAAAAAATATGTGTTTACTAGTAAAAGCAGATAAATTATGTTTTGATATAATTATAGGAATAAACGAGTTTTACAAACATGTAAAACTCCCCATTTCCATCACGATTGACAATCCCTCATTTTGTATTGTATAAAATATAAGAATTTGTTGAGTCAATATAAATATTAAGTATGGTTTTTTTCATTAACTTGTTTATTATTGAGCATTTTTTAACAACACTCATCTACGGTTCTTGTTCCATTTTACGGACAGAACGGTTTTATTATTCCGCGTGCAGTAATTTCGTGTTTATTAATGTGTGCATATATGTACTCGTACGAGGGTTGCTACTCAAGTTTTGAGATAGACAAGTAAAAACAGATATTTATAATCAAAAATGGCTTTGTTTTTTTTCAAAATATTCTTCTTGAAGATCAATACACTTTTGCATGCGTTTAAACCAATTTTCGAAGCACTTTTTCCAGTCCGATTGAGGTACCTCCAAAACATATGATTTTAACGTTTCAACCGCTTCTTCAGGCGTCGAAAAACGTTGACCTCGCAATTTATTTTTGATATGCGGGAATAAGAAAAAATCGTTGGGTGCCAAATCAGGACTGTACGGTGGATGACCCATTAATTCGATGTTTTAAATGCTCAAAAATTTACTTGTTTGAGCTGATGTGTGACAGCTTGCATTGTCGTGGTGGAGAATGATTCGTATTTTGCAATTGGTTGCCCTTATTTTTTCGAACACTTTTGGAAGAGAGATGGTGGTGTACCATTCAGAATTGATCGTTCTACGTTGTTTTATTAGCACGGTGGCAACATGTCCAGTTATTCTGAAAAAACAGGCGACCATTTGCTTCGAAGTGCTTCGTGGGCGAACAACTTTTGTTTGATTTGGCTCGTCTTAAAAGACCTATACAGTGGATTGTTGTTTTGTTTCAGGTTCATATGCATAGATCCATTATTCGTCACCTGTCATAATCTTATAGACGTCTTTTGAAGCACAGCGATTGAATTTTCAACATTTGTTTGCACCAACGGACACGTGCCTTTTTTTGAGTGATTGTTTTGACAATTGTTATGCGGTATCAAACGCGAACAAATCTTTTTGATGACCAAATTTTCATGCAATATTAAATGTATGCAAATGAAACTAATGCATAAGCATGCCTCAATCTTATGGTATGTCACATGACGATCTTACAATATCAGTTCACGCAAAGCATAATTTTTTTCTGGCAAAACAGCCGATTTTGGATGACCTTCACGAAATTTGATCTGTAACAAAGTGCTAACACGATTGAATTTAGAAAACTAGCATACCGCGGTGGCTCGAGATGGTGCTTTATCGCCAAAAGTCGCAGCGAGTTAATCGGCTCACTGTTGTTGGTTTAATCCACGTCAAAAGTTATAGAAAATCATCGCACGAAAATGTTCACGATTTAGTTCGCTTTTATTAACAAAATTAATTTTTCAAGTATTTGTAAACAACACAAATATCACTCTTATGCCAAAATGCTCTAAGTAAAATGTTTTAGTATGTCCAAATGCTTGGCATAATGGTGAATGTTACACAGTGTGTAAAGTGGCCACTTAAACCAGCCAATGACAGGTCATAGGCCCTGTAAATGCCTAGACTTCTATATTCCCTTCTCAAAAATGTTTTCCCTCGCTGTTGAAATTAATTGAAATATGCTCTTAGTACGTTTACCATTAAAAATAGCAAACTTTACGATGACAATTTCAGATTTTACATATTCTCCCTGGATTTTACATATTCTCCCTGGTATAGCTCAAAACTTAAGTAGCAACCCTCGTATTTACCGAAATATATTTTGTTAATGGTTTTGAGGTAACGAATTTAATTATTCAATCGCAGATTTATCACAGACACAGAAGTAGCTGTTTTAATTATTTTTTTCTATAAAACATTCCAAGATCCCACTCACCATTTAGTTTTAAATTTTCCAGCAAGATTGAATCAGGAGTACTATTTCTTATTTGTAAGGCCACAAAAGGTTGAAATTGTAAAACGTTGTTTGGAATTCAAAGTATGTTGCAGTTTTTAATATACTTGTTCGTGGAATTTTATACACGAATTCAATTGTACACAGCAAAGATGCTTCACATATATTATATAGTTTGTGTGGATGAAAACGTCAACAAACATGTAACAATATTATCATACCTACAGCTGAAATTATTGTTTTGAAAAGCATTAGAACTATTTTTTATTCGTTATTATTATAGTCTTATCCGCACTAGATGGTGCATATGGGCACAGCATAGACACACCAAATACAGCGCATCTCGTTTATCTGTTACATGAAGGAAGAGTGACAGTCTTGACCAAACAAACGTTTACGCTTAGTCTTCTAGGAATCAAACTCGGGACCTCAAACATGGTAGGCAAATTCACCAAAACTAAAGTAGTCTGCATTTTAAAACTAGCGAATGAATATAAAAAAATATTTTATTTTTATATCTAGTAATCATAGAATTAAGAATAGTCCAGAAGGAGCGTAGAATCGAATAGGAATACATCAGACTGGGTCCAATAATTCCCCTACTGTGCCTCATTTTCGCCGCGCGTATTCGTGATGCCGCCGTGTAATATTGCTCGATGGGAAAAAATGTAATTATAACAAAAATTTAATGTAAAAAAAAAGCAATTTGTTAATTTATCTAAAATTTTATTGCGCTCGCGGAAATATTGATTGACACAACAGAGTAGATAAGTAAAGGGTTATTTAATAAGAATAATTGAATTAATGAACTTTAAACTTAAACTATAAAAAAAAAATTATTTTACATAAAATTGATATTTTTATATCATGTTAAATAATATTTGATGTTTTAAAGATAATGTGGGTCAAATGTCCACGATAGAAATGTTTAATCCGAGATCTAATTTTCATTAGATGAGCAAATAAGGGTAATAAAAATTACTACCCTGGCAACACAACAAAATCTTCATTTTGTTTCTTTGACAATCTGACAGATGGAAAAATAATTCAATTTTTAAGTAATGCATTTGTTACATACAAATTAATTTGCTAATTATACACGAAATGTGATTGCATCCTGTTTCTTTAAGATCCTGGCAGTATTTCTACACGGCATAGTTGAATTCAAATCAGGAGTTGCGTACTGAGCTACGCTACAATGAAACTAATGAGTCAAAACGTAAACCTACTCATTAATGAGGAGTTTAGTCGCCTTCTGTTTGATGTGCGTATACGGTTTCTGGACAATTCTTAATTCTATGCTAATAACCTATCTAGTTACCTAATTTTATTTTATTATTTTACATTTACGAGATTGTTCAAGATAATTTTAAATATTTTGAATTTAATTTCGTTACCAAGGAACAGGATTAAAGGCGGCCTCCGTGGTGTAGTGGTCAAGACGCTTGACTCACAAACGGAAGGTCCCGGGTTCGATTCCCGGTGAGAACACAAAAATTCAATCAGATTTTTTTTAAGCCTGGGTGTTTTGTGATGTAATTATACACTATAATTGGGCCTCCTGGCCTGTTGTGGGATAAATAAAAACAATTGAAATCATCATAAGTTCACAGCCCTGGCCCACCTGGCTTGACTGCATCTAGGAGTCTCCTACACTTTTGTCAGTCAGCTTCCCTTTCTCTTCAGTTCCCTACTTGCAACGTTGCCGCATTCGCGCTGATGCAGTCTATCCATCGCGTTTGGATCTTTCTGGTCTACGTCGTCTTTGTAACAAGGAGAGAGTTAGGCGTTTAAGGGGTTGTCATCGTCCATTATAATTAAATATAATGGCAAGCCCACCTTGAGCGTCCTACCTTGATGAAGCTGATTACATCATGGTCTTCATGGATGTTATACAGCTCCTCATTGTAACGACGACGCCGACGCGCCCTATTTTACGTAGAACGAGCAAAAATGACAAAAGTTATTTTCGTGTTTCGAAAAATAGTAAAGTCACGTTGTAATAAACCTTTCATTAGCAATAATTGTAATTATTGTTTGTGCCAAATATTGCGTAATTGTGAGTCATCTAAGTTCAAAATTATGGCTTTATTTCAATGCATTTGTACGCATACATCAGTTTGGATTTTGTGACGCCAACGATAACATTTTGTGTTCTTCGTAGTGATTTTAATCGTTTTTAGTAATAGATTCTACGTATTAAGGTAAGAACTTTGTTTATTTACTTACATTGGGTATTTAAAATCAATGTAAATGCTTATATCATATATAAACAACATAACATATACAGTAAGCTTCATACAAACCTGCCTACGTAAGTTGATAATAATTTGTTTCATCAATTTGTTAATTAAACGTTCATGGATCCACGATATTTGGTAAACAAACTCATAATTACAAATTAGTTTAATGAACTACGTTGTTTTTATTATCTGTAGTACGAGTTCTTTGGAATATATACAAAATTGATTTCAAAGCTAAAAAACATTCCCATACGAGATCCAATATTATTGCGGTGAATGGAGAAAATGAATCAGTTTGTAGAAACTTTTCTACTTCAATTGGAAAAGTTCTCCAATACAAAAACAGATTCGCATCATGTTTTTGAAAAGTAATTGCTTTATTACCTAAGAAAATACGCTTTTTTATTAATTAGTTGGAATATGACTTTATTCCACAATAAAAAAAACATGTATCATTTTTCCTTTAACTACAACTATTGAATGATGTATTTGAAATTACTAGTATATTTTACAATTTTTTCAATTACATTAACAATTCGTCGCATTGGAGAAACAAGGTTTTATTTATTTATTATTGATTATTATAACTAACGGCCGTAGCCAATTTGTACAAAATTAAAGTTGAAACAAAATTATGTAATACTAGCGGACCCGACAGATGTTGTCCTGCCCGAACGTTTGGTTGTCTGCTATTAGCTTGGAAATGACTTTAATTTGCTTAGTAGGTACCTAGGTACTTGAATTATAATATTATTGAATTCCAAAACTTAAAATTATTTATCTTTAAATATTGAATTTAAGTAGGTACCTAGGTACTTATTTATGGTTGAATTTCAACAATATAAAATAATCCATTTTCAAATACAAAATACTTTTTGCGAATGTCAAACTCGGCTCTTCTCACCAACAGGGGTGCACGTTATTAATGAATGCTATTTTCAAAAATGTATTGAATTTCAGTTAATATTATTTTAGTATTACCAAAAATCCAGTATGGATAAATAAATGGGAAGAAATTATAAGGGATGTAAGGAAATAATCTGATTGGGATCCAAAGAAGCGAATGTTGTTTGTAAACATTAAAAAACAAACCTTTTTTTAACACAAAAAATAATATCCTTTCATTATTTTTGTATATGCATTCTCGTCGAATGCAATCCTGGTAGTTCGGTGGAAAAAATATTTATGCTACTAACTTTTACAGATTTGATTAAAAGTTTTAATATCCACGAACACGCGCAGCGTAATGATATACATTTCGCTGAAAACCGCACGTAAATTGGTTATTCCGTTTAGGAGGAGTTCAGTGACATCACACGCACAGAAGAATTATATATGTAAAGATAAGGAAAAAATACTTAATTGTTATGGTTAAACTCAGTAAAAGTAATAAAAAGTAAAAAAAGGAATAAAAGATTTGTAGTAAAACAGTGAAGTATAGAAAAAAAGTTGTAAAAAAGAGATGCATTTAAGGTTTGTAAATCTTACATAGACACATATTAAAAGGCTCACAAATTTAGCAAAAATAAAAATAAACAGATTTTTATATTAGTACATTATACAAACAGACTGAATATCCGGTTCATCGGTTATCGTTGCAAAGTCAGTAATATTTATTTTCTAATACAACCGAATGAGCATGAACCCATCTAGGTAGCAAGTATGACTGCTTGCATATATAATGTTTCAGGTTTCAGGGGTCTCAAACTTTTAATTTTATTTATTCTTTCTTAAAATTATAGCAAATACATATTAGAAATAGAATAAATATGTTGCATATATGAAAACTAAAATCAAGTAGAAATATTATATATGTACATACATACATACACATACACACATATAAAGATAAATATATATATCCATGTATATATTAATATATATTTTATTTTATTTTATTCAGAAAACCTACATAATACGTATATTTACAGATTCATGATTTTTTTAAACATGAATGTTTGAAATGAAGACATTATTTTATCTTACTTTTTTTTAATTATAATGTTTTAGAAAAATTAATAATTAAATTGATGCAGATTGAACCGATATTAAAATATAAATACTACAAAAGTTGAAAGTAAAAATAACATATTTTGTTTGATAGAACCTTGTTTCCCCAACGCGACGAATGCTCTAAAATGTTAAAATAAATTTACACGTATAAAAAAATAATGCAAGAAATACAGATTTAAAATGTAAATTAACCATTTCCGAAATTATCATTATATTGTGTTCCTTTTACGCTTTGTAGAGCGATACCACCATAAAAAAACACTCTTTATTTTTATTTATTGATTTAAAGGAATAATCACCTAAGTCACTTTATAAAAGACTTATCAGCAGGTGGGAAAGAAAAGATACGAAGTAAGTTATTGAAAATACACCACAACACCCTGACCACTTAAGAAAAAAATCTTTCTTGCATTTTTTCTTGCAACTGGCGGGAATCGAACCCGCGACGCTATTTTCCCAGTTAGCCGTCTAACCAACTGCGTTACTACACCGGTGAAAATAAACAGTATGTGACACGACTATGTATATTTGTTTATTATTTTTCACTGCATCCGGATCCGGGCGCATAAAGAATACTATTCCAGGTGTAAAATAGAACCAGAATCCGAGACGAGCGTTTTTGCCTCGATTGCTACTCTATGATAAAAATCCTTTAATGGAAATCGAGTAGAGATTAGTCCACCTTGTTATGTTGTGGTTGGCGTATTTGTCTACCATTATTGAGGTCCTAGGTTCGATTCCTGGCAGGGCGGAAGTGAAACATTTTAAATAGTTCTGCATTGCAATATTCAATGTTCCTGGTCTGCCACTTGAAGTGTAAGACTAATTCCCTTGCCTTTCATGCAATGCCAATGCAGCGCCCTATGCACCATTAGGTGTGGATCGAGAAATAATAATAAGAATGAGACTAAACGCGATGAGCACACGTGACCACAGCTCCATTCCTGAAAAACGGAAGAACGCTGCGCTCATAGAATTAAGAATAGTCCAGAAACAGCATACGCGCATCAAACAGAAGGCAACTAAAGTACTTTTAAAATAGTAGTTTTACGTTTTGACCGATTAGTTTCTTTGTAGACGTCGCTCAGTACGCAACTCCCGGTTTGAATTCAACTATGCCGTGTTGTGTCCTTTTAAACTGTAGAAATACTGCTGGTATCTTAAAGAAACCAGATGGGATCGCATTTCATGTGTAATTAGCAAATGCATGTGTAAGTAGCAAATGCATTTCTACAAAGTTGAATTGTTTTTCTATCAGTCAGGTTGTCAAAGAAAACAAAATGGACATATCGTTAGTGTTGCTAGGGTAGTAAATTTTTTAACCCTACTTTGCTCATCTAATGAGAGAACTAATGAATATTGGACCTCGGTTAAACAACGCCGTTGTGAACATTTGACCGACATTATCTTTAAAACATCAAATATTATTTAACATGACATAAAAATATCCGTTTTATGTAAAATAAAATTTAATTTATATTTTGAGTTTAAAGTTCATTAATTCAATTACTCTTACTAAATGACCCTTTACTTGTCTATTCTGTTGTGTCAATGTTTCCGCGTGCACATAAAAATTTTAGAGAAATGGTTTTTTTTTTAACCTTACATTTGTATTATGATTATATTTTTCCCATCTGGCAACATAACGCGGTGACTTCACGGATTCGCGCGAAATTGGGGCTCAGTGGGTGGATTTCCAGACACAGTCCGATGTATTCAAATATGATTCTACGCTCATTCTGGCCTATTCTTAATTCTACAACTGCGCTTGTAGTACGTAAAACATCTATATAGATTTTAAAAAACTTAGGAAAATCGAAAATAAGGTCAGAAAACGTAAAATCCAGTACTTGATCTGAACACATATATGTGGATTTCAGCAAATTTTACGTGTAGGGGCACAGACATGTATTTTTCATATAATTTACAAGTAAAACTCACTTGAAGAGTTGCCAGGGACAGTGGATAATTGTGATGACTGTTCTAGAATGAGAATTGTTTCGCAACATTGTAGGCTTAGAATATTCTAGAAAGCTGAAGTCAAGTCAGTGTTAATGTTAGGAAGGGGTATCCCGTTCTTTGTCCTCCTACGATAACTTCCTCCCTTAAAGCGTGGCTAATCTATTATACCCTTCCATCGTTAAAACGCAGACTATTGTTTGTGCCTCTTTTTGCCTTAATCCCCTTTTCTTGCAATTTGGCGAAGTTATGCAAAAATAAAGCAACACCCAGATTTTTTAATCATCGATTGGCTCCGAAAAAAAATCTTCATCAACTGTATTGAGGCATGTCGTCGTAGAGACAAAACTTATAGTTTTTATTTTTTTCAATGTTTTCTGTAAATGAAAACAATTAACTAAAATTGTATTGTTATTATTGAAAATCTATCCGAAATAGTAAAGAACTACTAACATATAACAAAAAGTTTCATTAAAAAATTCAGACAGCCACAAAACAACATTGGTTTTACCGTTCCGTAGGTTTTAAAGGTCACAGTTTTCAATATATTTTTTTGATTTCGTGATTTCGTGTTGTTGGGATTCGTTCCGACGGTTTGGCTACCATTTCAGGAGTCATTTTCAGGGTAAATTGCGTTTACCTGATGATGCACCTTACCTACATACCTTACATGCCCAATACATATTGACCATTGGTTTTCTATGAATTTTATTAATTAATCTTTTGTTTGAAAAAAATAGTTATATATTTTTTTCTATACAACCCCCTAAGGGTATATGCATAAATTCGTATACGTAAATAAGAAAACTGTACAATTATTAAGTAAACATAAATTGTGAATAATAACATACTCATATAATTGTGGGAACACTATAGACGTCACACGCGACGTCGCGCGCCAGGTCCGAGCGACGGACACCTGTAAGAAGCGTTTTGGTTGTGTTCGGTGACACACGTTCTTTAGACAATAAATTGATTTAATTTTAATTGTTATGATTTCATACTTTTTCTTAACTGCTTTATTTTACGTTCTACAAAATAGATTCCTTGCGTTATTTTTAAGTATTTCCATTCTCTATTAAATTAAGTTTAGTTAAGTTTATATATTGTATCTTTTGTATTAATAAAAGATAATAACACTGTAAGTACAACCTTTTACTCTATCTGTGCATTACACATACCATGTTAGTCTGAAGATTTATCCAAAACGAGCGTGAAGTAAAAAACGTTCTCACGAGACGATTTTTACGGAACGATATCAACGCGGATAAATATTTAGCAATTTATGTGGAACCTACTAGGCAGTCGACATAGCCCGACGTTTAGTAGGTAACAAACACCACCATATAATGACTACATGGCATTTAAGGCAAGGTTTTTGTTTATCCGCCTTTATAACCATGAGAATAAATAAATAAGACTATTCATTATTTTGGGATTAGTTCAAACACGTACTAAATTAACACATTACAACTGAGGTGAAGAACATTAAGAGAAGATAATATAGAATTATATAGAAGAAAATATAATATAGAAGAAAAAAAAATACCAATACCAAGAATTCCAGGCATCTACAGGGCTTATGACCTGGTCAATGGCTGGTTTAAGTGGCCACTTTACACACTGTGTAACATTCACCATTCTGCCTATATTTGAACATCTTTATTCCTTCAATTCTTTCATCTGTTGATGTTTGTGAAGTGTGCAGTTAAAGATTGTTGATAAATTACCTGGTCCATGAAGAAGTATAGAAATTGAAAAAACAATATTTTCAGGCGTTGCCTAGTATGTAGGTGAAATAATTCAATTAGATGAATCTCACCCGCATAAATAAAGGTTTCAGCTCTTTAACTTCACAAACATCAACAGATGAAAGAATTGAAGGAATATAGATGTTCAAATATGGGCAGAATGGTGAATGGACAAACTCAAAATATTGTTGACGTACTAAATTATCGCTGTTTTTCAAATTTTGAAACACAATCTACCACGAATTTAAAAAAAAAATCATAAACATAACTCATAATAAAACTTCTAAAAATTAATAATATCATCATCCACGTTTTTTAATAAAGTTTATATAAACATTCCAGTGCAGTATAAAATTACCCAATAGGTACAAAATAGTTTTTTAAAAATGGGTCTTTTGAATAATGCAATCAATTAACTATAATTTTTTTATTTTTTTTTTAATATTTATATTTCCAGTAAAACCATACAAATATATGTTTGATTTTCTAATAGAATATAAACAATAACCAATGAAAATATATACGTAATACCGTCGTTTTGGGCTCTAGATTTGACGTACAAAATTTTCTAATACTTGCGATTACGATTAAACATCATCTTTTCAAAAAACGGTTTTCAGAAAGTATTTTAATGGCCCGACTTAGTACCTTTATGCTTTATTACCTGCGGAGTTCTAAAGTTACAGATAACTCTCCTAACGGCTTACTCGCGAATAGAAAAGTTAAATCCGACGCCGACGCGACGGGAGAATCAGATAGCAAATATTTTCGAACGCATTCACCAACATCGCTAAACTGCTATGATTTATTAGGAATACCATTCCGATTTCGTCACTTTAACATCTCGTTACTTGTTTAAAAACATGCTAAGCATTTGAGCGAACACAATGAAGAATAATGAACATGCTGAAGTTATCGCAGTCATGAGTCAACGCGTGTGTAATCTCAAAGTCAACGCTCGTATCGGTTTGTTTTTTGTTTTCCTCGTAAATAAATACAGATCACTGGCGAAAAATTGGCGTTTACTATAAAAAAAACTACAACATATAGCATTAGCAAAATAGTAAAAAGTAACTTATTCAAAAAAATGATAATTTAATTACAATTACCATGGCAACTGCTCTTAACATTTGGCTTGCCAACCGCCAGCTAATTGCAATAAATAGCATGATCAATAATAAATAAATAAACAGAAATAGCAGTTTTAGAATATTTTCCATATTTACACCTGTGAAATTCAAATATGTGATTGCGCAGCAGGATTATACGTCGAGAAACGTAAATATTAAGACATTAAATATTAGGTGTTCACGGGTGTTCTATTGTGATCGCGAATACGATAAACAACCAGGGTGAGAAATTGTTATCACGTCGTTTAGCACGTCGATAGTTATTTGTGATTGAGCTAGTGTATAAGCAGCATCTAAGATATAGCAAATATTGCATTGCCCTCGACAATTTGATACACATGCAAGCATTCATGTAATAAAGAGATATACATGTTTCCCTAGTAGTATTTTTTTGCACCACAACAGGCCTGGAGGTTTGCAAAATAAACCCAGGCTTAATGACAGCTGTCAAAATAAAAAAATACCTAAAAATGTAACAAATTATTTACTAAATCTACTATGATCATTTAAAACATTATGTTATTTCCCGCCTGTATGCGGCATTTGTACGAATGAACATAATATAATGTTAATGTGTTTTTTTTTTTGGGAGAAACCGTATGTGTTGGATTTGTTCCTACGTTTCGGCAACCATTGCAAGAGCCATCCTTAGGGTTAACTGTTTGTAGTAAAAAAAAGTATGTATTTGTGTATTATTAATTTGTACCGTGTCGCAGTCGGTAGTTTGTAGGCACATTTCTATTTAGTTTTGTAGTATGTAGACAAATTACTTGTACACAAATCCATACTTTTTTTTCTACAAAACACACTGATTACCCTTAATATGGCTCCTGTGACCAAGGACCTTAAAAACATTTGCACCAATTTTATTATAATATAATGTTTTGGTTGTTAACATAAGTTGTGTCCCTTTTTTAAAAATAAAGAGAACAAGAGGACAAAACAAAAAAAGTACAGCCAATAATGTATTCTCCTTCATTATTTTACTACAAATTGGTCAATAATTGATAATTTCATCTCCGTACATTGCGCAAATATTTTGAGCAGTTTTGCCTGCTTTACTTTCTCGATTGAACTTAACAGAAGATGTTGAAAACGCTCGATTTTGTCTATTTGACATTGCATTTTGAAGGCTTGTAATCAAATAAAATAATGAATGCAATGGAAAAGCAAATATAATATTTTGTAGAACAAAAAATTTCCTTTTGAATGGCGTATAACCTTTATCATATTAATTTACTTTGAGTGCTGGTTTTTAAGTTTGGAAAAAAAATGACGCAGCTTATGTAAACACCTAATACATTATTTAAAAGTTTCAAAAACGCCATCTTTGTTGTTCAGACCAACTTTCAATCAAATCCATATCCACCTACCTGTCCATCCTGTTTTCTAGCGCACCCCATGCAACAATACGTCTACGTGTGAGTGCCGGTAACGACATTGCAGTACTAATCTAACATCAAGCAACAAGCGAGCTGCGCCAGCCGTTATTTAGACCGCCAGCTCCATATAAGCTCTGCCAGCGTCTCATGACCGCAATCTTCACAATCCAGGTTCCAGCACACGTCACGCCTCATCATCAGCAGGTTAGTGGAGTTTCACAATCCTTCCCTAACAATACAGTCCACTGTCTAAATTTTCCTTCTTCTTGGACGAGGTATTCTTCACACATCGTTCACTCCTTAATAATTGTACTATAATATATAATGAAGATACTTTAGGTACTAAATATGTGCAAACCTTAGAGTAATAATGCGCCAAGCTATAGAGGAGCCCAAACGTAGGAAAACCATTCTATGACTATTGGGAATTAAGTTAGCTACAGTTCGCAGCAAAACAATGGGCCGTACTCAGGTCGAAAATTGCCAAATGGATTTTAATTTGCACTGTAAATACTTTAAGTATGTACCTGTGTATTTATTATTGCAGGGTTATTCCAATTTATTTTTCTATAATTCGCCTATATTTATTTTATAAAACTAAAAATACATGTGTGTGTTTATTTTTTAATTAATTTTATTCACAATATACTTATGTTACATTTATTGAGACATAAATTCCGATTCCATGGAACCAAAGTCCCGTGTTGACTCTTTTTGATTGTCCGTCACATCTCCGAAATGTCGAGTCGAAGCGGTCTGAAATTTCGACACGTCATTTTAGATGCAATTTCAAGGTTGACATTGCTATTTTCGAGCAAAATTTAAATCGACTTCTACTCGATAAAAACTCAAACTGTATATGGATGCCTAGTGCGGCCTCGACATATTGCCCGTAATCAACTGTCATGATCAATAGTAAACATACCTTTATTCACAAATTTATCTCCCGAATTGAGTAAAAATAGTATTTTAAGTAAATATGTTGATATAAGAAATGTTTTTAAGCAACATAATACACGTGTCGGGACAATAAATGCCAAAAATCAATGTTAATCATGGGAAAATATTCGGAATCAATTACCTGGGAAAACTTACTTCTTTAACACCTTTGACGCTCCTACTGCTGCAACCAAACATACTGCAATTCCCCATAGTCGATTTTTATTTATTTTAACGTAAATATCCAAGTTATTTACAAACAAAGCCAAGCACAGCTACAAAAGCATCCGATCGAACCGTTATGTTTATGTAGTCAAAGAAAACAAAATGGCCACCAACTGGTTGCTAACCAACAAACCAACATCGCCTGCGTTCCATGAAACATAGTGATAGGGCTTCTCTATAGGTTCACGCATTATTACTCTGAGGTGCAAACGTATAATTTGTTTGTGAAATATTCAATTTCAACTACACTCAATAGCATATGCAATTTTTATAAGAAAAAGATATACCCATTTCCTTAATTAATAATATTAATTTCTGTATAATTCGTTACCATAGATACGACACTAGCAGGTGACATCTGTCAATTTTTTATGTTCTTTAAATACAATAAATAATTTAGTCATGTATAGTTTTTACGAATGATACGATAAACAAGTTTTGTTTTTCACAGTTGCAGTGCAATAGAAAAATATCACATACCACAAATACCGATAAAAATATGTGAAATTGACATAGAAAAATTAATTATGTATACACAATCAATATTGATGTTGTGGAAATATGTTCTCATTCATAACTTTTAAAATAAAGTTGTTAATATATTTATTTATTTATTCATATTTTTTGCTTACAAACTATAATTAATAATAAAAATATTTTGACCTCACTGGGGTTTCCCGTGCCGAGGACACTTAACAATATTTTTTTTAAAATTACATTTGAGAATAAACAAAGAAGACTAACTTAAAACACGAAGATAATTAACAAATATTCAGACAGGGTGTTTATGTACATCTATATTATTTATATTACAAATCACACAATGAAAATAACAAAAACCTAACATATGCTTGTGGAGCAGTTGATTCAATATTGGTATGGGTGAATGAGACAATCTATATATGTCTCAACAAAATCGCGACAGGTTAAGCTTTGACAGATATAAAGTCGAGATTCGTGACGACGTTCTGTTTGCATTTCAACGGTCACAAACAAAGGTCGAAATTTAACCAAATCGTGACGTATTGGGGGCGTGGCCAATGCAATGAACCGTATAGGCGGGAATTCAAAAAGATAAATTAATAATATTTTGTATGCTGCTTATAAGTACGAATTTTTTTTACTTAATTTCAGAGATCCTTAAAATGTATAATTTAAAAAAAAACGTAACGCGATTAAAGCATTTTTTTCATCACTCATGACTGCACATTTTTGCGTAGCATCATGTCTGAGCATAACGAAGTATGTTAGAGAATGAAGACATGGAAGGCAGTTACCCACGAATTGAAATTTTATTTTCTTCGTGCTTGTAACGGATCTATTTAATTATATGTCATTTTATAGGACTGTAAGACTAAAGTAGGTTTGTAAATTAGTACGATTTGAAAAAAACTGACTTGAATAAAAAATGAAATATTAAAAAAAGGTGTGCTTTATGTTTATGCCATAAATTAATTATTAATTCATTTACGTAATAATTTTTAGGAAATGTATGCCTGTATACTGAACATCAAAAAAATAAACATAATAATAAAGCAAAGGCGTTCCGTTAAATGAGGAAGTTCCATGTTTTTTTTTATATTTTTCAATATACTATGAAACTAAGCCTAAAATTCTTTTTTTTAAATATTTTTATGCATCGTAGTATGTTATTATTTTTTAAAGTTTTGTTACTTTGAAATAACTCCACATGTGACGTCACAAGTTCTATTCGGTGAGTTTTGGTGATTAGTTAATTGTCTTGCCATACACCGGAAATTCATGACAACACGCTATTACTGGTTGGTTCGTAAAAACAAGTGACGTCGTTCAAAGTAGTTCGTTTTTATATTTAAAAAAAAATACTCATACTTTAAAAAGAAACTTCGTCATAAAATTCTATGCTCTAATTTTACCGCGCTTGAGAATACATTTTTTAAATACAATTTTCCGCAATATATAGTATACAACGCTAGCTTAAAGAAATAATGAAGAGAAGAAAATATTTCAAATAAGTGTACTAATATCTTGGGTAAAAATACGTTTTAAATAAAAAAATAGTATTCTCTTTTTATGTTTTATTAAACAAATACCTAAACACAAACAAAATGTTGTTTTTAGGAAAAAACTTCTACTCTTAAAAGGCTCTTAAAAACAATTTCGATCTGCCTTTGATTTACGCTTGTTCAAATTTTATTGAAAGTCACACCACTATTTTTCACCAACAACAAATAATTTAGATTTTCGCAAATTTTTTCTAAGTAACCTTGGTGACTATTGCCACTTAACTCTTAAAAGGCTGTGGTACAAAATTATTTTACACACGATGATTTAACATCGTATTACCACAGGCAAATTCAAAATATTCTGAAATTCAGACATTTGAAAAAAAAAACAAAGATATCCTGTTAAATAATTTATTTTGAATATGTGTTCGAAATTATTACAAGATTTAAGCCTTTTATAGCAAAATAAATTAGTAAATACGCCGGTCATATAACCAGCATACACTCGCCTACTGCATTGATTGAACTAATTTCTTTTTTTGTTTTTGTATTTTGTATTTGTGTCAAAATACAGCCACTGAATATCGTGTTAGTCTTCTTTGTTATAAGTTCTGTTCTCGTGCTCTTTCTCATACAGTAAAATAGATTGATTGTGCTGGCAGTCCTTTTATTCGTTTAATCATTATTCTTATATTAAGGATAAATGTTTTTTGTATGAAAATCCAGCATCCTAAAAAAAAATACTTTAATAATTCAATATGAAAATGTTAATTTAAAGATTACAAAAAACTTAACTTAAGTATTTTAATAATAAGAAAGATATGATGATATTAGAAGCAAACTAAGAAATCTCCATTGAAGGAGTTACTGAGATATTTGCAAAGAAATTTGAAAAAATAACTTTGAGACTTCTCTTTGAGATCTAACTATGCTTCACCAACTTAATGAATATACTGAAAGTTTGCGGTGTCAAGTATAATTGAAATCTGTTTTTGCAAGATTTTGAGACGGTTTTGATTTACACTTTTATTAAGGTAGGGAGGTTTTTATGTATTTTATTTATATAGTTTATTTTGGCATCAAAAACTAATTTTCCGTTTTCTCTAAGTTTGATTCTAATACTTTCACGTGTCGCGTATTGTATCTTATGAAGACTCGTGTAAAAAAAGATAAATTTTATTCAACTGAAAATTGTCTTTTTTAGGGTAAATGACTTTTTCCTGAACGGCGATGATATATTATACACGCTTACCTGCAAAAACGTCTTGGTTTTATTGTATAACGTTGATTTTTTAAAATATAATATGTGCGTATGTGCGTATGTATCATTTGTTTGTACAATATTCACTATCTAGCATTATTTTGATTGCTCTATCTCGGTTGGTCATAAAAACATTAATGGCCAAACTAAAGCGGGTGACCGAACTATAGATTAAACATCTAACAAATAACCGAGCTTCATTAGTACCCGAGTAGATTAACTGTTTTGTCACCCACAGCAAACTATGGGAGTGTTCCTAGAGGAGATTGGGGTTGAAGGTGATTGGAGAATTTCTTATTTAGCCGTCAAAACTTCCCTCATAACTCAATAATAATACAGACAATAAAGCAATTCTCAACTTATTTGCTAAAATACTCCTGAAATATCGCAATTTTGTTTATTTTACTGGGCAAACTAATTAAGTTCTCCAATACGATATATAGGGTGGCCCGGCAGTCGACTTGAAAAATTAACAATTTAAAATAATACAAGAAAGGGAGGCGTTGTGTAATTGTTCTGAATCCAAGAAGATATTTTTTATCATAAGTTTCATTTTAGATTTATCAATGTTTTGAGTAAGTTCAGCCTAAATAAATCAAAATAAAAAAAAATAAAAAAACACAGTGAAAAATATTACAAAATACAAATCAGTGACTCAAAATTTATCACCACACAATAAACAAGATCGAAGAATAATAGTTTTTGGCATAAATTTTTCTTGGTAGTTGAATCGGGATTCACTTTGTAAAGCTTTAATTATGAAATTATAATGTTGTACACTACTATAGTATTGGGAGTGCACTCCTCCCATCATCAGTTTTATATGACCCGTCGACGAAGGATTGCTCTCCCGAAACGCTAGTATTGTTCTTGTAAAATAATAAAATGGTGTTAGACTAATAAAAAGAAAATATTTTTCATGCAAATAATTGGTAGGATTCCATATCAAAATTTGGTAATTCATTCAAAATAAGATACTTTTATTGGATTTAATTGTACTTTTATTTTTTTTAAAAAATAGAGAGAAATAAAAGATAAAATAAAAATAGTTAAGAATGTTGCCACTGTAAAGGTTCAAGTTTCACCATATAAATTGTTGGGATTTTTGCGCAAGCACGTACTTTTTTATTTACATGTAGCAATACACATGCCCCGCGACGCGTCTTTGGGCACAAACATTTAAATTTCGTTCCAATTTTCAGTGTGTAAGAAAGGGCGAAGCAACACTGCGCATTCGGAGAAGAAAAGAACAAAAGGGACATCGTCCTTTTTGTTCTAGATAAAAAATTAAAAGAGCAAAAGCTTAAACAAAATGAAGAACTTTTTACTCTAGAAATAGAGCAAAAAAATGACATTTTTCGGGCAACTATGGCAGCCTTAAATGCCCAGAAAGAGTTAGCTGAGCTCAATCTAGCTCTATTTATAAATAAATAAACAGCATTTCAATACAGTGATGATTTAGATTTATTTTACACCACGCCGCTGATGATCAAGTCCTGTGTTTTGAAAAATAATTAACAATTAAATTAATTAATAATTAAATAATTAATTCAAATACTTATTAGTTCTTCACTTTTTTGACATTCGAAATATTGCGATAAAGTCGGACTCTTCCCACAAAACATGGTCCGTTCGTGGTTTGAACAGTTTTTTTTCGGTTTAGAATATACTCGATGATAAGTTCGTCATCGGAAGACGAAAAATCAGATAAAATTGACTAATTTTGTGCAACTTTTCACAGATCGATCAATAGATTTCAACACTCACGACGCTTTTTTGACAGATGGCAGATCGCATTTAACTTTAAACGGTCCCCTGGCGGCCGGTCAAATAAAAGTAACTTTTTTGTTAGTATTTAGTGAACTTTTTTTGATGCAACGCATTTTGACATAAAAGTTACTTTTATTTGACTTTAGCCCTGACTTTAACTTAACTTTTGTCGATGCAACCGGCCCTAAGCCTGGCTGGAACATATTAATAGTTATCAAAGCTAATAACTTTTTTTCTAAATATTTATTAAATACATTTAATTCAAATATTGCCGCGTTGTTCAGATATAAAAAAAAAACGTATATAAAATTTACTCAGGGAAGTAAAATACTAGTTGGCTACGGTTTTCTGGCCAAGCATGTTGAGCACCCTGAAATTGTAAACAATTTCGACTGCAGAAAATAATGCAAGAATTTCATACAGCAAAATACCCATGTTAAGACTAAATACAAATATGTTTTTAATATGTATGAGTTCAAGCTGTACGAAGCAACACTGAGTGGCGAGAGCGTTCGTTGACAAATGTAAAAAAACGAGCTGAACCTGGCAACGTTTTGCTATTGCTAGATTTGAGTATATACGCGTATGTACTATAGATTAAATGAACATAATCAAAAGTTTGATATCAATTGAATATGTATTAAACATTATTATTGTTGTGTTTCGGATTACATAAATTGTGAGGACATGCGTGACAAAGAATTTTGATAAATAAGTATTTGAAAATTGTTTTTCTGTCACTGTCTTACAGATGCATACCCATAACTGTGCGTAAAAGACAACTGCAGTACTGTTTTTTTATGCATTACTCAAATAGAAAAATAAATAAATGCCTCTTGCCATAATCCAGGGAGAAAATATTAGAATACGTTTGGATAAAGAAAAGTCAGACCGTGTTTTCTGTTAAGATTGAACATTATTAAGTATAATTACTTTACGTAATCACAGACTAAGATTCAGTGTTCTTAAAAAAACCAGTAACCTACTCAAACACATAAACGCACCCTGAACCCTTTAAAATTATGACACTTAACTAATGTTTAAACGCTCTGTCATGCCCAATGCGAATTTAGTCGTTTTTTAAACGCCAGCTAGGTTTTGCGTAAGCTTGACATTTAATTCAATACCAAAATGTCTGTGGTGAAAGCGTGTAAAAACCTTTTTGAGAAACGTAAAAAAGATGGTGTAACTTTTCATTGGTACTTAGGTACATGTTAAAGATTGAATTCTAAGACTTGAAATAATTCAGTCAAACTTCTCTCTTATTACCAACATATGGTTCACTTTAAGTAGGAATATGATTTTTTTAAATGGATTAAATGTCGCACAATAAGTTTTTCTGGGTTATTATGCCGTGTGTCGTTCGTACTCTCTACCGACGTTTCGGATCGCGTTACAGCGTCCATCATCAGGGTTGACATCAACCCTGATGATGGACGCTGTAACGCGATCCGAAACGTCGGTAGAGAGTACGAACGACACACGGCATAATAACCCAGAAAAACTTATTGTGCATCTTAACGGCCGTGAAAATCTAAGAAGTTTAATCGGATTAAATGTCAGTTAACATTATTTTAGCATTACTAAAAATCTAGTATAAAGAAATCAATTGGTAGAAATTATAAGAAATTTTAGACGAATTCTGATTGGGATCCATGAAAAACGAATGTTGTTTGTAAGCATTCTAAATCCAACTTTTTTATGTCCGAAAAAAAACTTACTTTTGTTCTAGAGATTTAATTGAAATTTAAAGGGCTATAAAAATACCCAGCGTAAAGTCCATCATTTCTAAAAAAACCGCACGTTAATTAGTCCAGTAGTTATTCAGTCTATCGATAGTGTAAATAATGATGGCTGCGAACAGAATGAAGTTGTTGCGATTTGATAAAGACAGCTGAGGAGATAATGTGTAGGTACAATAAATTCACACGCTTTAAGTGGATTTTCGTTATATTTATTAATGATTAAACCAAAAAAAAAATTCGATTATTTATATTAAGGATGCATTGGATTAATACATAAAACGCGATCAGCAGCATTTCATTTATCGTTTTGGGAGACTCCACCGTTTTGTTTGCAATGATTATTGCGTACATGGCTTTTGTACAGCACATTCATCCGGTTAATTAGACAATATAACCGAGTTACGATTTATTCCCACGTTTTTCTAATGTTTTTTTAAAAACTTAAGGGGAGAGGGAGGCGTTCGTGCTCTCTACGGCGCTAGATACTGTTGATCCGAACCTGTCTAAATGTTTCTTATCTGCTGAGTGCACCAGTCGAACGTAGTCGAAGTGAGTACCGAATTTTTTATTGATCATTATTTTTTATCAAAAGTACGAGTATGCCAGACATGGAAAATTTTGTTTTAGTCTGGGCCAGATTGCCTATTTTTCTTCTTATTGTAAGCCAGATTCTCAAAATTACCATCCACACATTCAAACATGTTTAGGTTCTAGTAGTCAGTGAACAATATTTAAAAAACCAACATTAAAAATACTACAGTCATAGTCCAGAAAAATATATTAAACATTACACAAAGAGATGCGCTCTGGGTTGAATTTCTTACAACGTTCCACGTGCATTTATTAATTTCCTCTAAAATCTGATTCAACGCTTCACATGCTTACGCACTCTGAACCATTTTCGTGTTTCTGTTGTAATTATTCAAGGTCTCAAAAACTATTTTTAGTAAGACACGATAACTATTGACGCACTCTAAAATGAAATAATTTCAATGTTTTCAGTGCATTTGTTAATTTCTTCTCAAATCGGACTCCACATTTCCGCTAGTCTGACCAAAGCATCCCACGGGTATGTCCTACTAGCTAGGAGTCGGCCATGTGTGAAATAAATCCAATTAAACTTCAAACAAAAAAAAACTTCTTCAACGCGTTATAATATTACAGGTATCGGAAGACAGAAAACTTGGGAATTTGGAATAATCAGTAATATTTTAATAACGAACGTTCACTAAAATAGAGCAGATTCTGTAAAGAGGTGGTTATTTGTTTTTATCAAAGTTATAGTATTTTTTTAGTGTTATATATAAATCATACTTACATTTAAAAGAAAATACCCCAGTTCAACATAGAATCATCAAATTGCACAAAGATTAAATTTGATTTTTTTATATATTTTTTTATTTATTAACAACAAATCAAAATACAATATTGCAACTAAATACATTTTTTTACAATAATCAAATACATATATTTACATTTACGTTTCCCATTACGTAAAATAAATAAACAAGTCTTGTGTACATAATGGGGAGTGACGTCTTAGATTATTTTATTTTAATCAATAATATTTTTAGAATAACATGAATAAATTACGAAAAATATATTAACGATGTTTTCAATTAGTGTTACATAAAAAAGAATTAAAGATGTAATTTTTTACTTCTTTCTTAAATATATTGTATTCCTGACTGTATTTTTTATTATCTTTGTTCATTTTATTGAAGAAAAATATTCCTCTGTAAGTATAATGATGTTGTGCAGTAGTTGTTTTTAATTTAGGTATTAAGATATTACCACCTGTTCTAGGTCGCGTACTTACGTTTTGAGACCTAGAAATACTACTATTTATTTTATCTTTATGTATTTGAAGCAAACAATTCTTTTTATTTAGCAATTTTATATTTAAAACCTTAAATTTTTCAAACGCTTACCGCGATTTACCACTATAGTGCACCGCTTGTGTTATTGTTTACTGACGACAGAACCGATAAACCGAAAAAGTTTTAGGCAAATTTGAGACAAAAAGACGGAAATGAATTGAAAAACAATTTGACCAACAAGAAAATTTGTTTATTACAATTGATATTCTCAGCATGGGGGAAATAGTTTTATAAATACACTATGCGATATGTTGTAATATTTTTTTTAAATAAGCTCTTTATTGAATTAATCATCATCAGTGGCGCTACAGCCCGTTGTGGGCCCTGACTTCCTCCAGAATCTGTCTCAATTCTTCCTTGCACCCTGCGGCTTTTCTCCAGTTTCTCAAGTCAATTGTTTTAATGTCACACTATCTATACGTGTTAATTTTCGTCTGCTTCTGCTTCGTCTGCCTTCCGTGGTGGTATAAGTATTTATTTTGAGGTACGATTATCATTCATTCTGTGCACATGGCCCAACCATTGTAATCTTCTTATTTTTACGAATTGGACAATGTTGAGTTGGCCATATAGTGCCTCTTATTCATGATTAAACCGTGTCCTCCACACTCCGTTTAGGTTGACGGCAATAAATATCTTCCTTAATATTTTTTTTTCAAATACTTTTACCATGTTTTTATCTCTTTTGGTCATAATCTGGCATTCGCCACCATATACAATGACCGGTCTCTAAAGAGTTTTGTAAATAATGGTCTTAATTTTTTAGAGAGCAATTTGGATCCTAGGTATTCAAATAAGCCACCATAACATCTGTATTAAATTACTAGAGTAATGAAAATAAAACCTTGCTTTTAGAGCCCCGAAACCAGGGAGGTGATAACAAACGCTATATTTATTAGTATGCATCGAAACGGTACATATAACTTTTATACTGTCTTTATCTACCTCGGTATAATGAAGCCGGCTCTAGCGACATGTTGATTCGTGTTTTCAGGATGAAAACAAAATTAAATTTTTCGTAGTGGCAAAATTTCTTTTGAAGTATTGCACTTTACGACGCTTGCCTATTATGTCATCTCAAAACAAAATCATCTGTTATCACTGCTGTTTTATCTGTTAAACTTAACTTCGTTCTCAATTTCAAATCCAAATTGACTTGTTTCTCTTTTGTATTAAAAACTATTATTTAACTCTTTGTACGTAATAAAAATACATTTTGCGCATTGGCGGGCTTATTATCAAATGGAAATTTAAAAATAAGACTTTTTTGATAAAAAGTAGCCACCTCAAAATTATATCAAATTAAAGTAAATCGCAATGAAAACAAAAATTACCCGCTTAATTTTCATTGTTTTCAGTACGTAGATATGTGAACCGTGGGGTACGGGTGTCCTCAATACATATCGATGCACTTACCTCAAAACTCGGAGATACAGGGTCGATAGCGTATTTTTGTAATCGTTCGGGAGAATGTATTTTAAACTATTCCGTCATAGAGAAGGTATTGCTCTCGTATCTTTCGATTGTAATCGGCCCCCAGGAATACATTAGTCATCAAACTCCAGTACCCAAAGTGCAACTTCGGTGAAATTATAGAATCCCTTGTGATCTTCAGATCAAGGATACTAATGAGATAAAAAGCAAAGGGTAAGTGAATTTTAAAGCAACGTCTATTGCAAAAAAGCAAACTTAAAAACCTTTCTACGAATCAAGACATTAGTAAAATATTAAAACGGAATTTTTTCAAAATTTACTTTAAGTGTTAATTTTTACTTTGCGAAAATGTTAATTCAAGTCAGCCTCGTGGTGTACTGGTCAGCGCGTTTGCCTCCCATGCGAGAGGTCTCGGGTTCGACTACCGACATGGTTGATTTAAAATATTTATTTAAAAGGGCGTATTCACACCAGAATATTTCATAGTCCCTGGTCTGATACCTGAAGCGTAAGACTGATCATCTTACCTTCATGTTACATAAAATTATCAAGATACGCTGCGATTGGTGTGCCAATGCAGTGCCCTATGTACCATTAGGCGTGGAGAGGGAATGTTGATGATGATGAAATGTTCATTTAAGATAAGTTCTTACTGTATTTATTAAACATAACAAAAAAATAATACGCCGGTTAGCGGATTCGAGATTCAATTTATTGATAAAGCTTAAGTATATTTTGCATTAAATTAAAATTTAAACAAACACTGATTTTATGTATTATTTTAGTTAATTGTAATTTAAATTTAAATTTAAATTTGTTGAAATAGAGAGGGAAAAAATTTTTGAGAGGGGAATATGGAAGTCTATGCATTTACAGGGCTTATAACCTGTAATAAGGTTGTTTAAGTGGCTATTTTACACTCTATGTAACATTGACCAATCTACCTATGTTTAAAAAAAATTCAAAAATCTTTGAGTTCAATTGGTTCAGTCGGGTGTATCTCACCCACATGATAAAGGTTACAACGCCTTTACTTTACAAAAGTTAAAATATGGAAGAGTTGAGACAATCTGGATATTTAAACATGGCCAGAATGGTGAATGTTACACAGTGTGTAAAATGGCCTGGCGACGGGTCATAAGTCCTGTAAATGCCTAGACTTCCATATTCCCTTCTAAAAAATATTTTCTCTCTCTGTTGCAACAAATTTAGATCTAATTGACTCCCGTGGAAGGAAATCGAGCCTGTCTACAAACATTTGGACGTACTCGAAACATTTTAATGAAAATTATTTGATTCATAATACCAATAGTACAAACAAGGGCTTTTTCTTAGTCAAATGAAATAATTATGTTTTTATGATTTGCTAAAATATTTCAATATTTTTGCTTTCTGTTAGTCGGAGATCGTATTAGAAAAAAGGAAACAAGTTGTGGTAGAGTAGAAGTAACACGTGGTTAATGGTTATATCGATAAAGTCATTATATGACAAAGGCTGAAATTATAGCAGTTATACCACGTTTTACATTTTTTATTGGTTTATTTAACTTCGAATTTAGGTTGAATAACGGGTTGTTGTTATTTTTTTATGCAACAAATTTTGATGAAAACGTAAACGTGTAAAGGCACATAAAGACAATATGGAGTATATTAATTACAGCTGCGTATATAGATTATTCTAGATACTCTGAATGTCTATGAAGTATAACAGTGTTAATTCCAAATTTGGACCGCGGCCATATTTCCCAGATTTCGCTTTGAAGGAAAGAATAACTGAAAAATACAAACAAAATAAACAACGTTACAAAACCCCTATAGATCTAGAAAACATTCAAGGAATTCGTCTAATACAACACGCACTAAAACAAAGAAAGAAAAACAATTCGCATTACAAAGCACAAATACATCAAGTTATCGAGACAATACCTGCAAAAGCCTGACACAGATCCTAACATGACCATATCGAACTAACACCAAATTTTCTTTCGTCATAACACCGTTGATTCTTCAAAAACTCTAAATTATCCTATAGGATTTGATTGATCACAAATTAAAAAAAAAGCGGAGGGTACGTAAACAGAAATCATTTAACATAGATTTATTTGCAAATAATCCCAATGACGTACGGCGTTTGCTTTCGAAATAATTCGTAGTATTTTTTCTTTTCTTTTGAATTTACATTTAATTACTATTCATTTTGGGTTCGAGAATCTTTTTTTACTTACTGTGATGCTACTTGTAAAAACCTGTAATTGGCTTATTTGTTATTTGTTTTGTTATATATATGAGATAATTATAGCTGTTGGTTATCCAAATAAATAAAATTAAATAATTTTGCGGAACAATAATTCGAAACGTTGGCGTTGATCGTAGCATCTGGCGTTATTATTTATTAAATATGTTTTTAAAAGGTATATATTAGTGACATTGATTATATGTAACTGTAAATAGAACCCGCTGACAAAACATTTTGAAAGTTTTTTAAATTTTATTTTGAATCTTTAGATAGGGCACACAAAATTTTATGATGGCTTATTTAATTATGTGATGGAAATAATTCGAACTAAGCTCTGTCAAATAATGTATAGTATTTTTTTTTTTTTTTCATTTACCAAGCCACTTTTTGTGGTTTGTCGGTGAACTTTACCTACATAAACATTAATCCTACTTAAAAATAAATATCTTTACATAAATAAGAAATAGTAGTTCAACTGTATCCACTTACTCAAAAAATATTTAAAAAAATAAATACTTGTGAAAAAAAATATATGCCGACTTAAAATTGTGTATATTAGTAATACGAGTACATACATAAATGGAAGCACTCCCGCGTGCTTGAAAAACCAATTAGCGCTTTCATTCATTCATCACCAGACCAATAGTGGATAAATAAGCTTATTGGTCAAGTTAATAGATATAAATATACATCACAGGTCTATTTTCATTGATACGGAAGAACGGCTTAAAAGTAAAGCTGATCGTTCATGGCTTTAATTGATTGATTAATTAACTATGTATTAAAACTGAGGTTTCGATTCCCGAGAGGTCGCAATATATCAATATTGTGATTTTAATGTAGTGTTACCCTGTAATAATTGTTTATCAAAGTAATATAATCAAAATAATTTAGCTTTTGAAATGTGGTGCTGGCGACACACGCTTCGAATTTCGTGGACTGCTAAACGTACCAACGAGTCCATCCGTCGGTAGTTGAACCTTGACGGTTTAACTATGGTTAATGTTTGCCTAAGACGCATTCTAGTATTCTATGGACCTAGATAGATAATGAGGATAGCCTGGAGCGTCTGGTTGTGGCCGGCGGCACGAAAGGAAAAAGAGGAAGTGTAGTAAGAAATAGATCCCTTATGCGATGGATCGATCATGTCAGGACTCAGTAGTTGAAGCGCTGCGTGCGGCGCAGTCATAAGAGAGTTGGAAAGAATTATCGGGGCGGCCACGAGGATCACGATCCTCGGTCATGAGAACAGCGATTAAAAATAAAGAAATTTGACCTCTCGGTCTCTTTTGGTCAAAAAAAAGTTCTCGTTCACGCAGAGGAAATGAATTGGTTTTTTAATAGACTATTATTTTTGAAAAGACTATTAAACTAAGCCAAAAAAAATGTATATATCGTATTATCAGCTCTGCGTTTGACATCAGAGATTCTTTTCTGGTTATTTTCAATCAGTTCTTCCCATTGGTCCATCTATGGCAAGCAAACTGGGAGTCTTCCATAATATCTCATATCATATGATAATTCATATGAACCAGTGACGTCATTCAAAGTATTTCATTTTTATTTAAATGTTTTTTAATATTTTTTTCGTACATTTTCAGGAAACTTTGAAGTACAATTTAATGTTTCAATCTTTACCGCGCGCAAGAAAACATTTTTGTATCTAATTTCCCGTAGGGCCAAAATTCTTTATAAAAGAAAAAATAATATTTACTCGTAAATTTAATAAAGTCATGAAACAAAATGCGGTGTAAAGTTTAATTAATGAGTGATTTGCAACAGTTATTTAGTTGTTTTCTACAGTTAAAAAGAGACATTCTGAAATTAAAAGCCTTTAATCACATCTTACATGTTAAAGTTAAATTTTTAGCCGATTATCTAAAGGTGTTGAAGCATTCTTGTGGCATATTCTAACTTAGAAGTTTATAAAAATAAATTACCAAAAAATTCTAGATTCCAGAAAAAAACCACGCACCATTATAAAAAAATATTTGGATTTAGCATAACACGAAAAAACAAACCACCACGCCCTTTCCCCGTTTACTGTCTTTGGAAAAAGATTAAGCTTCTCCTACATATATTCATCTTATCATGCACGCCCGCTTATTATTCCGACTTTCGACCTGTCCATCTTCAAGTATTTGTTGGATTTGATTATAACATGTCTTTCTCGGTTTTCTTTGTTTTCTGAACCCATCAAAATTCTCATCGTAAATCTTTTTAGCTGTTTTTTTGCCGTTCATTCGTATAACTCTATTCTTCCGGCATCAGGACTTGAATTTCACCTCCTGCGACAAACTTTCATTTGGCATAGAACTTTCTTTAGAACAGATATAATTTAAATAAAAAATACAGTTTATTCATAGAAGCTTTTGTTTTGTGGAAAAACCTATGATCTGGTCATTTTTATGCTTATCACCGAATAACGAAAACTTTAAAATATTTCATGAATTTTGGGGAAAAATGCATTCACTCTGTTGTAATTAGTCTTAAGTTATATGGAACGTTTAAGGAATATGGTTTATACCAAAGGGGACGACGTTCACGGAACATGGTGGGTATTCAACACTTTATGGGGGTCGTATATTTGGACGTAAACTGGCTAATAGGCCAGACCTTTATTCTGGAATGCAGAAAACATTTCATGGACAAAGGACTTTTATAGATGCACTATTGAAGCAAATGTACAAAAGAATGTGCAAAAAAGCTGAATTCATTTTTTGTTTCACACACGCAATAAATGAAAGTAAATTATGTATCCAGCACTTAATGTTTCGATTTTTCGAGATTTTTCAATAGAGGCTGATAATTGGTTTTTAACAGGAGAATATAAAAGACTTCTGGGATAAAAAAAATGTGTAATATAGTAATTCTTGACATAAAATTTACTGTATTGAGACATTTGATAACAAAGTAAATTGTTTTTCGTAAATTAAAAATTAAAAAAGTTTAAATTAAATTCATTTCTTCATATAGTCACTTTTCAAAGCGCCCTTGAGGTATTGTATTACAAAAATGGCGCTGTATAAGTTATCCACAGTAATAATAATAATTTTTTTTAAATCGAGAAATATGTTCAAAAGAAGAAAAGAGAGGTACAAGCATATTTGTTTTTTGAATTATTGTGTTTTTTTACCTTCATTTGTTTAATACTCAATACACAAGATTTATGTTAGTTTATTTTTGGGTTGGTTGGACGATTTTAGAACGTGGCTATTAGCCCGTTAATGTTCAAAAAACTGAAAGAGCTGAAATAACACCTTCATTCTTCAAATCCAATCAAAAATATTTTACAGCTTTTATTTTTATTTATTAACTACTTTAAAATATTGGTACTATTTTTAATGATTTTTTATGCGTATTTACTAAAATTGTTAAAAACTAAAAAAAATACAATCTTCTACCATCTGACTACTAAATTATACAAATACACACGAACACACCTCTACACTAACTCTTATTCAAATACACATAAACACACCCTTTTACATATATATAATTCGCACGCTCACAGTAAAAAAAATGTATCATAATTTAATATGTGGTTGTGATCCCGTGGCTAGTGGCGTCACTCTACCCCAACTAGGTTTTTATTTTCTAATAGTGAGTTATTTACAACTCGATGAAAATGGCCGCAAAAATTGAAATATGTGGGTAAATTATAAGAACGCTAATATTTCTTTTAAAAAAAAAAAAAAAATTATTTGAAACTTTTCTGGTCTGTCTTTAAACCTAATATTTTTTATGTAATTTAATTATGGTTGACTGTATGTTTCTTTAAAATAGAGATATAATAATAAATATATCAAATATCAACTAAAATTTTAAAACTTTGTGTTTTTTACTCCCAATTATAAGAATTGAAATTAAATTTCACGATAAAATAAATCTTTTGATTGAAGAACAAAAATTGATCAATTTTAGCACTATTGGTTATAAAGTTTAATTGCGCAATTTTTCATTAGGGAAAAGCTGCTATCCCCGGACATCAAGTAACTGTGGAAAATCTTTTGTCTAGAAATCATTGTTAGATCAATCTAGTGTGTATACCTACAGTGTAACTTTTAATTTTTAACCTTTTTGGTATCAACTTTGGCAAACTATTAAAGCGTATCCGCTGAACCTCTTTGTCGTAATATCGTCGGAAAAAAATTGACTGAATAAAATTGAAATGAAATGAATTCAGTTTAGCTGAATGCATGGAAAATGAATTGAATATCATAATACTTTGATAAAACGTGGGTACTAGTATGTATCTTTTAGAAATTTTGCATCATGTGAGTACATTCCACACTTCCAGGTCAGTAAAAACATATGAATATTTAAAACACCGGATTTTATTGAAATATTTTTGGATATTCGTTTGTTCACTAGTTTTCATATAATAGGTACATAAACCACTTTTGTATTTCTTATTGTACTTATCAAAAATATTTAATTTTTAAGTGTTTTACCAAAAGATTATAATTTATACGATTTTATTGCGTTGAATGGAGAAAAAAAATTAGAAATTTAAAAGGCAAAAAAGCAGTTTCAAAAATTCACGTACAAATACTAAAGTACGCTGCCTTTCACGCCAGGAAAGCTATTGTTTGTCATTTACTAACTTCTTAGCGAAACAAGGATTTTTATCTGTCACGTTATTCGTGATATGGGTCACAGATAGGCACTAAACTATCCATCCGCTGTACGTTTTTAGAGCAGTAACGACTTTAGTTTTTAACAACTAACCAACGTTATGTTTTTTTTGTAATAGCTCAGATATTCTCAGTTGGGTTTAAGGTTTTTACAGGAAAATCTTTCCGTAAACAACAAAATTGTTTGATAGTATAGATTAAACAAAAAAATATTCATTTACAACCAAATTCAGGGAAATTATGTACGTATGTACATTTTTATTAAAAATAATTTATATTCTTTATTTTGCTTTAATTGACTGCTCACTTAAACTAATGTACGCTCATAATATGTACGATATTAATCGAAAAAAATATTGCAACCTCCAATATGAACATTTTTATTGTCAAGGTGACGTCTTTCTCTAGTTATGTACTTTATTATATGAGAAATCAATAATCGACACACAAATACAGCTTAAAATCTTAATTCCTTATTTCTGATCTTTCGAAAATTGTTATCAAGTCGTAAACTATGAAGAAACGTATTGGCTACTCATTTAAAAAAAAAAAAAAAAAGTTTTTGAAAGTCATATGATTTATAATATACAATTTTATATGCTGAAAGAGACAGGTTGTGGTATTGTGGTTGTGTAACGAACTCCCAGAATCACAGACTATAGATAGACCAAAAAAGTCCTGAAATGGCGACCCAGAACGGGTAGAAGAAGTGTCGGCAGGCCTCAGACAAGGTGGTCTGATGACATAAGACGAGTTGCAGGAAGTGGTTGGATGCGGTTGACTCAGGATAAGCAAATATGGAGACTAAAGGGGGAGGCCTATGTTCAACATTGGACAAGAGACGGCTGATGATGATGATGATGATGATGATGAACGAACTCACACTTCATCAGAGGTCCAAGGTTCGAATACCGCTCCATTACAATTTGTTATCCGATTTTCAAGCATATGTAATTGAGGCCTTCAGTATCAAAAATGGCCAAATGATTCCATACATATTTTTGAGAAAACCTCAAAAATCTGTAATATCACTTTTTAATTTAAATATTTTAAAAAAATATTTTTAATTTGCTAAAATTTAGTGCCATTAAAACTTGGAAAATGAACCTAAAAGTTAACAAAACAAGAAACACTATTTTTACGTAGTATTAAATATGCAGTTAGCCGCTTTTGATACTATTTTGGCCATCTAAGATACTGAGAGCCTTAATTATTTATAATTTAAATAAAATTGCCTCAAAAACAATATAAAACATTCTAATTTTTTTTTTTTAATTTTTTGACCATCAAATTTATCAAGTTAGAGCTAAGAATTTTTTTCGTAGCACATTAAATAAAATAATAATAAGCTTTCTCGAGGAACCTTAAAAAAAATGCGTTTTCCCATTTTTTTTATACTTGATGACTAGTGTTTTTTTTTATTAATATTCTTTCTTACTTCTCAAAAAATACAAATTAACATGACTGATCTTAAGTTGAATTTACTCTTAGAAATAATATCGTAAAATAATAATCTCAGGTATTACCCAATTGAGATTTGATTAAACAAATGTACGAGAGTTGATTTGATATTGTTGTTTACATTTCAGACGGTTCATTTATCAGGCCTTATAAAGTTTATTTTAAATTATTACTTCAATTATTTAATTCCCTGTGCAATTTGTTCAGTGATACGAAGGTACCCTTAACCCTTTGCCCTATGCTCTTTACTTCATACTCTGCAGCCCTTATACGCCCTTTCCAATTAACTCATGTCCTATTTTCAGCTTAAATCAAACACGTGTGCAATCTCAGCAGAAAATTCTTCACTTGGAAAAATAAATATTAATAAAAAGTTTTTTAAATCAAGCTTGTTAAATAATCAGAGCGTCGGTCTTAACATAATCATCATCATCATTATTTCCCTCTCCGCACCCAGTGGTGCATAGGCCACTGCATTTGTAAACCAAATCCATTGTATTTCAATCATCTGTTACATGGAGGTATGGTGATCAGTTTTACGCGTCACGTGCCAGTTTAAGAGCAACTAAATTTTGCAGTTAGAAACACTTTTCATTTCAATATTTCATGTCCACCCTATTGGAATCGAACCCAGGATCTCGAGAATCCACCAAAGCTGGTCTTCTGAAAGGTTTCAGTATGAAACATCTTTGTAAGTAAATATTTCATGTCAACCATGTCGGGAATCGAACCTGAGGCCTCTTGGATGGTAGGCAAACTCGCTGATCATTTGACCATGAGGCGGACAATAAATAATTATTTTTTTTTAAATCTAGTCTTTCTAGTAAAAAAATTCTACCCAAAAATTTTTTTTATCTTTATAAACAACATAACTCTAAATAATACAGTTTTGAACACTACAAATACAGTAAGTTTAAGTGTGTCGAAAAAAAAAATAACACCAGCGCCATTTGTCCGTGTTTGTCAAGCTAAGTTACTACTATTTTAATGATTCAAAGACGAACGTTTCCTAAATAAATAAATAATTTCCTACACAGTGATATCTCTAAAACACATATTTTAAGTTGTCACTTTAGAAACACATGCGCGATATGTTAACCTTAAGAACTTCTTAGGCAGTAAAATCCAGTCCTCGTCTGCAAAAATTTGAACAAACTCAAAATACTGTTGGCTTAACGTAAATTTTCCTCGACATGCGAGATCCATATATTATTTTGACGGCAGGTTGGAATGGAGCCAAAAATATTCTTAATTTACATATTTTTATATGTGTTTACAAATTATTTAATATTTGTACTTCCATTAAACTTTTCCTCAATTAATAAAGAACAAATAAAGCATATTAACGGCTGCTTAAAATTTATTACAATCGAAAATAAAAAGGTTAACAATTTCGTGAAAACAAAAAAAATAAAAATATTATCAATCACATCATCACGTTGATGGAGTTGGCATAGACGATTTTCATCGTCATCGTTTCCTTTACGCACCTAATGATTCATATCCCATAATCGTAGCGACCTTAACCACTTTTATTACATGAAGATAGGACGATAAGTCTTACACTTCAGGTGCCAGGTCGAGGATGATGGAATATACCAGTGTAAAAACACATTTCTTGTCAATTATGTCAGTAATCGAACCCGAGACCCCTTGCGCGGTAGGCAAACGCGCTAACTATTAGGCCACGAGGCGCCATTAGAAAGGATAAAACGCCATTTTAATATATATTTGCACACACACCTCGCTTCTTCTACATCCATACATCTTCTCTTGCACGAACGACGATTTTTTCGACTTTTGACTCGTACATCTTCTAGTATTTTTTTAATTTGGTCAGCCAACGTCTGCCTCTTTCTCTCTGTTTTCTGTATCCGTCAACAATAGCATCGCAAATCCTTTTAGTCTTTTTTTACTAGATTTTGTTTGTATTTCGTTTAGATTTTATCGATAATGCTCGTCTAACAATATGTCTATTTTTTGGGTGATCCCAAGTTCAACTCGTTCCAGCTACTATTATAAGAGCCATATTCAGGGTAAACTGTGCATTTTTAGAAAAAAACATGTATTTGTGTACTAGTAGGTAAATTGTACTGTGTCGCAGTCGGCACTACGCATATTTCATCTCATTTTTGTAGTATTTAGTGCAGGGAACCATGTTGAGTTTAATTTCAGCCGTTGTCTTTGTTAATGTTATTTAAGTGTTTATATATTTAAATTGCTTCTTTAATTATTCGCGCACTGTAATTTCTAGGTTCATGCAAAACCTTTGGTTCAAAGGCGAAAATATATCCTCTATCTCTAAAGAACAACTTACACGGGATCACCCAAAAAAGATACATAATGATAACAATGACCGAGAAAATCTACGCACCTATGCTGTCTAACTTTACAAAATGCGCAGACATAGCAACATGTTTATTTATTTATTTAACGTTTTGTACACAATGTTATTCGTACATTGGCGGGCTTGTTGCCAAATGGCAATTTCTTCCAACCAACCAACCAATTAAATAATAGTTTTATTTTTATAACTCAAATTACAGAACATATTCAATAGAAAGTAAAGATTAAATGGCGTAAGATATATAAAAATAGAAATAAACGTATTTTTTAATAAATTGAGGTATTATATTACGAAAATGGCGCTTTGTAAGTTATCCATAATTATAATTATTAACTATTACTCAATAGGAAAAGGGAAAAAAGAGGAAAGAGAAAAGGAGTAGAAATTAAAAAAGAGAAAGGAGATATTTCTTCAGACGTGATTTAAATAGAGATAATGTAATGATGTAATAACTTATATTTACATATAAGTTATTAATTTTAAAAATACTTGAATGAAGATGCCCATTAGAGGGTGAAAGCGCTAATTGGTCAAAATAAATAAGCGGAAGTGTACCAAGTATTTTCTAAATTAAAAACTTATATTTAAATATAAGTAATTACATCATTACAATGGAATTCCATCAATAATTGTCAATAAATAATTTAAATGGAAAAAAAAGAGATAATGTAGTAACAACTTTGATAGTGGATAGGAGATGATTCCACAGTCGAACCGCATGGACACTATATGAGCTAGAGAAGAAAGAGGAATTGTGGATGGATATTAAGAGAGTGCTTTCGCCTGAAATATCAATTTTCGACAGTATTTAATCTACTTTTATCCTTGTTTTTGAAAGAACTCCATTTTTAACTGTAATTTTTCTTCTTGCGAAAAAATATTTTTAAGTAAATAATTATATTTTTTGAAACTATTGTTTTATCATATTCGTTTGAGTTATAATTATTTATTAAAAAATGTATTCAATAAATGGTGGTAGTGATTTTCAAAAAATCACATGTGGATGTTACCATGTCGTAAAGCATAATTTTTTATTTTTTTAAATGTTAATTTATATGTTATAAATAACTTGTAAGTTATTCCTACAATTTGATATTAAAATTATATTTGTTTTTGTTTTGTACGATAGAATAGGGTTTGCACTATAAGCCATTTTCCTTGAATTATATTTATTGGTTTTGTTATTATTATAGTTCAAGGTTCCAAAATGTTTAAATAGGTGAAGATTTTCACACAGACAGATTGTTGAATATTAATTTAAAACTTGTAAAGGTATTGGACACAATTTTTCTTTTAAAAGGATGCTTATTTAATCAAAAAAATGCAAATTGAAATAAATAAAGAATAGAGTTGCTAACCAGAAATGGAAATAGGCTGTTCATATAGCCAGAATTAAGGACTCTAGGTGGTCTTAAAAGTCTTGGAATAGCGGCCCACGGGCAGAAAAAGTGACGGCAGGCCTCCGGCGAGGTAGTCTGATGACATAAGACGGGTGGCAAGAAGGGGTTAGATGCAGTTCGCTTAGGATAGGGAGACATAAGGGGAAGGCCTATGTTTACCATTGGACACGAGAGGGCTAATTATGATTTGGATGATATTGACTTATGTATTGTACATGTATATGTATGTACATTTACATGTATTTGTATCATGCGCGGTCCGCTCATGAAACACATGGAACCATTGGTTCCCCTAAATTTAGTCAAATAATGTTTATAAAATATCATATTAATAAATTGATTATCAGTCATCCTAACAATTAGATTTCTATAAACAAATAATATAATTTTAATTTTATTTATAATTGCAATAAATTGCGGAAGAATTTTACAATCGCTTTATTAAAAAAATGTTAAAAAGCAACGCAACCCACTAACTCATCCGTTCACCAGCGCTGTCATGCGCGTACTGATCGGCGAGAACTTGCTACCGGCTGGCTGGGTATCGATTTAAAGAACGATCGTGGTGGAAGAAAATTCGACATTCCGTTCCAGCGCCGTACTGAACGCGCAGTCCGGGCGCAGGCGCAGACTTCAATTTTCACTAGGCAAGGAAGCAATCGAAACACACCAACACGTTTTTTGCCATGTAGTTTAGATGCGATACGAACGTAACGCCGCGCCGCACCGAGCAGCAGATGCAATTTTTGTATTTTGGCGCTGAACATAATATTATAAAAAAATATTTTTTGGTGGAGTAGGAATACAAAATAAAATCTCGAATTTAATGTTAACATTATATCAATATAATGTTGATTTGTTTTAAGAAAAAAATTTATAATCTACTACATATTTTTATTTTTCGCGTTCAAATAATGACCAATTTTTTTTCGTTGAAAGTCCAGTTTTTAAAAATATAATATCAATTTTGGTTTCACTGCATTTTAGTCAAATAAAATAAAACGCCACAAAATACTCGCAGATATTTATTATAGTATATATAGTGAAGTTGGTTGATTTATTATTTCAATTTATTACTAGATATGTGAAATTATTGCAATTATTTTTAATCATATTAGTGTTTAGTTTATCTTTAATTTTTTAAAGGCAGTGTAAATTATTATGTACCAATTACTTATTGCTTCCCTAATCAAAAACCCCACCGTTCGCCCCTGATTTGTACCTATATTTGTATTGGGTGTTAACATAAATTGCTTCCGCTTTTTTCAAAATGAGAACAAGAAGACAAAACAAACAAAATTACCACACAAATTGTAAATTCTCCCTCATTACTTTACAATAAATTCGTCAGTAATTCTTAACATTTTCACGGTTCACTGGCCAAATATCACGAACAATTTTGGCAGCTTTATTCACGCGATTAAACGCAAACAGAAGGAGTCGTCGAAAATGCTCACGTTCATTTACAAATCATGTGACACAAAGTATTTTACAAGTATAATACATATGAATTATATTCCCAGGAGTTAGTTAAAACAACTTAATTCGGGACTAAAATAATATTAACATTGATAAAAAAACATACATTAACAACAAAGAAACAAAGCAAGGTAAGCACTTTTACAAATAAATTTGACGTAGCAATATATAAGCCGAAAACCTTTTCTTACGCTTTCAAAAATGAAGGAAGTTGTCAATATAGAAAAAAGGAAGATAAGGTCGTCAACATCACATACCACGCAGACGATGCAGCCATAGTAGCAGTGATGATTATAACATATCAAACAATGTTTCTAGTATGTCCAAATGCTTGCAGACTGGCTGGATTGCGTCCCTAGGGAGTTATTTATATTTACATTTGTTGCAACAGAGAGAGAAAACATTTTATGAAGGAAATATAGAAGTCTAGGTATTTACAGGGCTTATGACCGGTCATTGGCTGGTTTATGTAGCCATTGTACACACTGTGTAACATTCACCATTCTACTTATCCACATTTTCTCAACTTATTCATCTGTTGGCTTTTGTGAAATAAAAGAGCTGAAACCTTTATCATGCGGGCGAGATTCATCCGGCTGAACTAATTCACCTATTAGACAACGCCATATGGGAGTCCTAGTATTAGCAAACCAGGTCAAAAGTCGTATTCTAAAATAATAACTTGGTATTATTCACTGATAGTCCACATATTAGCGGACAAACTCCCATCCCCTGTTTTCCTCTCAATTAACGCGCCACGGAACAAGGTCAATCTAAAACTACCAATCGTGGAGTTTGCACGACTTTTTTTATCGCTCCCGTAAAATCAAGTGATAGTTTGTGATGAAATTGATTAAAAATCGCACTATTAAAAAAAACAAATAGATACAATAACTGAAGGTATGTACTTTTATAAAAAATATTTTTCTATGTATATTAATTTTTATTTTATATATTTCTAGGAAGTTTTATACACCTACTGGTAAACATAAATTTATAATCATGTAAAAAATAAATTTCATATAAACTTTTAGTGTCTTACTTACAATTTTAATTAGGTTGTACATAATAAATATTCATATAATGGAAAATGCTGAAAAAATTCGCATTTTTGCGGTTTTAGAAAAAAAAAACTTTTTAAAAAGTACATTTATTTTTCAATCTTTACTTTGATCGGGAGAAATTTTACTAATATAAATATTTTTTTCAGGATTCACTGCAAGGGATTCGATTTACGACATTGTTAAGAGAATTTTCCAATAGAACATATACTAGCCGATGCCAGTTTTAAATGAATGTTTGTTTTTGTTTTTTACAATATACATAAGAGATAAAACAGAGTATTCAAACAATAAAGGATTATTACATAGGAGTGATAAACATATTAACAGTAAAAATAGTAAATAAAAAATTCCACAAAGGCATGGCCTGTTCGTGGGTAAACAAGAATTTTTATGAATTTTCGCTCCTATAATAAATAGGGACAGGTATAATATTGTGGTGTTATATAAGAAAGTAAAAAGAAAATATTATATAAAAGATTATAAGGTCCTTTTTTATTTTAAAGTAATTAAAAAAGGAAATCAAAAATAAAAAAAACACAAAAATATTTCTTATTATTAAAGGGCAACCAAAAATATCGTAGAAAAAAAGATTTAATATCTATGGGTTGAATCCAGGATAGTGCGTGTTTTTTAAAATATTTTTTTATTGTTTGAATTGTCAAATTGCCAGAAACATGCATAACGTTACATCTCCGACTAAATTCACATTTTGAATTTTTCAGTAAACAGCTAAAAGTGACTGAATATCACTTGTAAATAATTGCGGCTTTCTGAGGATGATGTACTTAATACCATAAATGAAAAAAAACTTGAATATCATTTGATATCTAAATGGGATTGTAAAAGATCGGGAATAAATCAATAAAGGCAACGATTCAAGCATCAAGAAGACTCCGATTCAGCAAATCGGCTATCTCCAACTGTCATTCTTCATCATCAGAATCATTTTCAAAAACCAATAAATCATGCAAATAAATCATGTTTTCGTAATATCAGCATATGTTAATTTGGTTTTCTATTTTTTTTTCTTTTCATGGTCATTTCATACCATATTTAAATGCAAAAAACTTTTTAATAATTAATTATTCCTTTTTTAAAAAAGGAATGGCCCACGCTCTGACACTGAAGTGTTTGTGGGCATGTTTTCCAATTTATGTTTTAGCTTAATTTGAATATGTATTTTTCTAAAGTGTATTTTTGTAATTATATTTCTATGTAAACAATATATATATGAAAAAATAAACAAATAAAATTTTTCAAAATTAAAAGATTGACAATTCGACCAAAATAAGTATTTTGACAATGAAATATGATTACAATTTAAAATGTTCCTGTAATTATTTTGCTTCATCGCAGGATAAAAAATATTTTTACTGAAAAAACTAGCATTATAATAATTTTTAATGTTTCTTTTATTATTGAATAATATAATGGTAGCATAATTTACTACGAATATACTTTTAGCCATGTTTAGATAGATCTTGCCGCACCGTGCAAAGGCTGAAATCAATTTTCTATTTTTTTACTTCTTCTTTTACCAGATAGTTAATTCAACAATGTTTTGTGTGTGTCTAAATGCGTGGAAATGCACGAAAGTTAACAGATGGAAGAGTTGAAGAAATGTGGATGTTTAAACATAGGCAGAATGGTGAATATTACACAGTGTGTAATAAGCCCTTCTATGTTACCTTCTCTAAAATGTTCTTCATCTCTGTTGTAATATGTTAATCTAATATTTAACCTTTAGCAAAAAATGGGATATATAGAAATTCAATTTATCATTTTGCAGACGTTTTGTTTTTTTATTATTTATTTCGCACATCTTGTAAACATACTTGAAGACTAACATGCTCGGTAATAAAAATCGTTAAGAAGAAAGCAAAACATCAATAATTCAGCATCAAATAAGAAGGAATTCAATTCTGGAAATAAAAAGTGATATGAAATTTTTTTACATCAGCAAATCTGTTACGTCATTTGGTCGATGTTTTACGAGAGTAAAGAGCTTTTGCAAAACACTGATAAAAGATGTATGCGTGCCTAGTTTTTTGACGTTCGTATTAATTAAAATAAAAACATTGTTTATTTTATAGTCGATCATACTTAAACCATTTTTAATTTGATAACTTGATGTTCCGTTTGATGCACTAGTACTTCTCCCATTCAAACGTTTTATTTACATACAAATATCGTCGGCAGAAATATTAAATTGTAAAGATAAGAAAGTAAATAATTAAGAAAAGGCTTTTCTTGTTTTGTTCTTATTAAAAAACTGATATATATTATTTTTTCTACGAGTAAAATATTAACCATGAATTGTTATCAAAAATACAAGACATCCTCATCATTCCCTTTCCGCATCTAATGGTTCATAGGGCACTGCATTGGTACACCAACCTCTGCGTATCTTGATCATTTCTGTTACATAATGGTAAGATGATGAGTCTTAGGCTTCAGCTGCCTGTCCAGGGATTATGAAATTTATTACTGTAAAAACACTACTTTTAATAAGTATTTCATGTCAACCGTGTCGGGAATTGAACCCAAAACCTCTTGTATTGTAGGCACACGCGCTGACCACTACACCACGAGGACAAGATATTATTTATTTTAAACATTATTTTCCCACTCATGAGAAATTTTTGATTTTTCCCATTTAAAATTTCCGCCAACGATATTTTAAGCCATTTCACCCTTATTCGAATCGAATGGCACATAGGGCACTGCATCGGCACATCGATTCCAGAATATTTTGATCGTCTTAAACATGAAATCAAAATGACAAGTCGTAAATTTGTTTTCTTTGTATTTTGAGGTATCTCTGTCACAAAATAATTTTTGTTTTTTCATTGTATAAACTCCATCGTAGTCAAAAGTATTGAAAATGATCTTTTTCAATATAAGAACTCAGTTAATAATATTTTGATTGCTGCTGTGTTCTATTTGTTATTTCTCTGCAATTTAGAAGTGATATTTATGAAGGTAATTTGAGTTTTTTTCCGAAACGAGTTTTGCTCATACTTAACTACCTACTATGTGTGTAATAATACGATACCGTTTGATAGGGGTAGATGTTAACTTATCGATAAATTGTTCCTGAGACACTGCAGGGGATAAAAATATATATCGCAGCTCCCAACTGTACCATCCCTCGGCTATCTTTCGGAAAAATCTCGAAAACCTACCCTTAAGTGTAGTGCCTGGACCCCTCCAGGGGTGCACTTTGGAGCATATAAAAGATTTCTCTTTCAAATGGGCTGATCAATGATAAACCATGGAAACGAAAAAGGTTCTGCATGTGGCTCTGAGCCTTACGTTGAAGTGTTTAGGGACTAAAATACTGCGGAGTACGATGAAAAAAACCTTGAGATCAGCGAAACGATCTTAATTTTGAATTTCGAATAATCAGGTACCAAATCTAGGGAGAATTAGATTATTTCAAAGAGTTTATAAATACTGTATGAAAAAGGAAATTAAACTTTCATCCCTATGTGAAATTATACTGGTATATATGAGATGTGTCTAAAGCATAGAGTCGCAATAACATGAAATAGGATCAAATTTTAATTGATTTATTGGTGGTTTTCAAATTAATATTCACAATGAAATTTACATTTTGGTTAAGGACCGTCAGATTTATATCTACAGTTAATATCGTTGTCACAAATACAAAGATATGTGTGAAGTACATTATGTATATGTGTATATGACTACCGAAGTATTATCGCGGGTAATGTGAATTAAACTTCGAAGATTAATGAAACGTTAAAATTTAATATCATCACAATGTAGGTAACTGGTTAATTTAAACGGAAAATAAGCCAGATTGCTTTCGCGCTGTTTGTTTTTTTAAATATATGTCAATTGTTAGAACTAAAAAAGTCAATTTTATTAAAAACGAGCTGAACCCGGCAATACTTTGCTTTTGCTAGATTTGAGTACATACTCATTTATATATATATTGAATGAGCACAATCGAAAGTTTGATATAAATTATTGTATTTATTGTATTTAATTAAAATTGTGTGCACTATTATTTTTGTGTTTCGGTTTACATAAATTTTGAGGATAGAGAATATTTTATTTATTTATTTTATTTTATAAACATAAACAGCAAATCTACCTTTTACAAACATTTATAATATTAACATATTTGGCTTAATATAAATATATATTCTTTTTAAAACATGAATTTTCTTATACCCAAGATTTATAAAAAAAAATTAACTAAAAATTATACAAGATTTATGTTTAAAAAATTAACCTAAAAGTTATACAGCATATTCAGTAGAAAGTTTAAATAATAAAACATTCTACAGTAAAACAACTAGAAAATCATAAGTACTGTTTTACACAGCTAAGCAAAGTGAACAAAAAACTGTATATACGAGTATATATTATGAAATGCATGAATAAATAAATATAATTACCATTCGACATCTTTGAAAAAGTTCAAAAGGTTTGTTCTATAGGAACAATACCCTACACTAAATATATCAGATAATTATTGATAAATAAGTATTCGAACATTGCTTTTCTCTCACTGTCTTGCAGATGCCTCCCCAATACTGAGCGAAAAAGACAACTGCATGTCAGACCTTTTGTAAGAAAAGACAAAGTCGACGTTTCGCTGTCCCGTTTCCCGCATCTCAAAAGTCAACCAATATTGTTATTTTTTTTCGACAGAGAATCAGAATATTTTTTTTTTTATGGGTACGTTTTGCGTTTTCCAAAAATAGTTTGTATACCGTGCGCCCAAAGACAGCAGATAAAATTGTGTCAGGTTTCCATAGTATACAATGTTTGTAAAAACGAAAAAATTAGAACACTCTGATAGTAAATATCTAAAGTGAGTAAAAAAATCACTGCTCTAGTGTCATAATTCAGAGAGAAAATACGAGAATACGTTCGTACGAAGAAAAGCCGGGACGCATTTTCTCTTAAGGTTAAACATTATTAAGTATAATTACAAAACTTTACTTCATAATGCTTTTATGTTACCCTAAAAACAGGTTCGGTGTTCTTAATTAAAACCATTTACTTATTAATACACAAAGACGCACCAGAAACCCTCTAAAATTATGACACTTAACTCATGCCCAAACGCTCATTCCTGCCACACGTATATTTAGTCGTTATTTAACCGACAGCCTGGTTTTGACATGAGTTTGATATTTTTTTAAACCGAAATGCTTGTGTCGTGAAAGCGTATTAAAACCGTTCAGAAAAAACAAAAAAAAAGATGGTGTAACTTTTTATGATAAGAAGGTACCTAGGTGGATACTTGTTTATGATTGAATCCCAAAAGTTAAAATAATTCAATTTCAAATATTTAATTAAATTAGGTGTCTAAATACTTGTTTATGTTTGAATTCCAGAATTGTAAATAATTCGTTTGTAAATAAAGAATTTTTTTTGCAATTGTTGAACTCAGCTCTATTTTGAGTAAGAATCCGATTTTCAAAAATGACAGTTATAATTAATAAGGCATAACAAAAAATCCGTTAGTAAGTAAAAGTTAAGAAATTTTAAAGAAATTAACCATTTTAGTATCCATTAAAAATAATTGTTGCTTCTAAACGATAAAGTAAATAAAAAAACAATATACAAAAAACAACATCCTGTATACTATGCATTTTAGTCGAATACAACCCTAGAAAATCAATGAAAAATACATATATGCTTATAACTTTTTTCTACTAATATAATTGAAGATTATTGTAAACCTTGAGAACGTAAATTTGAAAAATTTGCAAAAAACCGCACGTAAATCTGTTCAGCCATTTTCGAGTTTTTGCGAGACACAACACGGCGATTCATTTATACATATATATATATATATATATATGACAAGTAGGTACCTATATTTCAATATAAATTTGTGTTTCATATGAGAAATTTTGTTGTATTTTTATTTATTTATTTTTTTTATTTTTGCACCACAACAGGCCAGGAGGCCCAATTACAGCGGTGAATTACATCACAGAACACCCAGGCTTGAGAAAAATCACATTTAATTTTTGTGTTCTCACCGGGAATCGAACCCGGAACCTTCCGTCTGTGAGTCAAGCGTCTTGACCACTCCACCACGGAGGCCGCCCAACATTGAAAAACAGTTTATTAATTAATCTTTAATGTTGTTTGTCTGTCTCTTTTATGCCAATTTTTGGATTCCATTCCTATAACTTCTTTATACTCAGATTAGAATTTTTATTTTTCTATTTTTTTACTGTACAAAAAGTAAAGAAAACATTTTTTTTATTATAAATAATAAAAATTAAGTATAAAAATCATTTTTGTTTTTTTTTATTAAACACGTAAATTGCATTTTTTTTAAAAAAGACTACAGTAATTAATTTTTTTTGAAGTAAAAAAAAATTTCTCATGATTTACCCAATATTCAACATTTTCGCGCTATTTTTAACAAGTTGTAAATAACTCACTATTAGAAAATGGGAATTCAGTTAAGGAGAGTGGAGTTCGAACCTCGGATCTCTGATCCGTGAGTCCGTAACAATATCCACGGGACCACAGCCCGATTCAAATAATATATATCTTTTAAATACAGCTAATTTTATCGTTCGTTCGAGTTTTTTAATCTTCTCCAAAAATTAAACATTATTGAAGCATATATATGAGTATTAAAATATAACTTTTTTAAAGTACATAATATAAAAGTTTACTCGTATTGCCCACTTTTTTTCCGAAATAAACAATTTAAAAGTGTATTAAGCATATTTTTACGTTTTTATAAAATTATAACACAAATATTAATAACTTTAATTGAATTTAAATTACGTTATTATAATATTTTTTACGATTATAATATGCATAGTAACATTATCTCACCATTAACACTTAAACCGCTCGTAAAATTAATATTGAGACTTCACATAAGCGTTTCAACTGCACCTCATAAATTTCCCTTTTAAATGCAGCAATCTCTTTTCATTCATTCAACGCGAGGGTCTATTTTTACCGTCAAATACTACATACCCCGCGGTTAAAAATAACACCATACACCACGGCGAGATTTTAATATTTGAATAAAAAAGTTTGACGGAAGACTGTAAATAAATATGACGTTTTGTGTACACTCGCACTATTGTGTCGGGGACCGCGGATGTTGACCGAGTGAACGAGGAGGGAAAATCTTTATGGGGAGTTTATGTTTGGGGATCGCGAGTGACGGCGTAGCACATCGTAGCGTGCGCTACGACGGCAGTGCACGTCGCGTCGGTCGAGGCAGGCTACGCGCGCAAGTATCGGAACTAACTGAGAGATAGACGGAGTACCCACCGTAGGCGGCCACTTGCAAATGTGTATACACCGACGCGACGCCGCGACGTCCTGGAATAACTATCTCGAGTCTGTAGTTGGGAAAGTTCGCCGGCGGACCCCTGACGTTCTTGTCACGTACGAACAAACAATAATATTTGTCGCTTGTTAGCACCATTTGATGTTTACCCCGCTTGTCAAAACAACATATTTACCGAATAGACTTTTTGGTTTATTTATTTGGCTAAGAAAACATTAATTTCAAATCAATGACATTAAGTTTAAAATATTTAATAAAATAAATAAAACAAATTCGATTTCAAACACTTTTTTTTTCCAGCTACCGGTTTCAAAGCAAAATAAGCTTCTTTCTCAAGGTATACTAAACTTATGTTTTTTTTTTCATTTTTTATTTTATCCTGATTAAGCATACTGATGCTGCCAATGAAACTAATAAATTATGTCTTTTTGTCTTGAAAGGATGGTAATATGAGATGTATACGTTCTAAACTAGACAGGAGTGGACTAAAATAAATATTGTTTATGTAGTTGTTCATTATGTTGTTCTTTTTATGAATCGCTTTTTCAATTTCTATTTTAATATATACACTAGATTTAAAGTTATTTATGTTAGAAATAAAATATTAAAATTAGAAAACTTGTAAATCATAGATTATTTTATTATAATGATTAACCATAAAGTTAGTGCTCCAAATATAAAACTTATAAAATATTTAATTTTTCTAATTTTGTTGCAAAAGAGATGGAAAACATTTTTGAGAAGTGAATATGGAAGTCTCGGCATTTACAGGGCTTATGACCTGTCATTGGCTGGTTTAAGCGGCAACTATAAACAATGTAACATTCACTATTCTGCCTATGTTTAACATCCACATTTCCTCAAATCTTAAATCCCTGGACTTCCATATTCCCTTCTAAAAAAAATTTTTTACTCACCGTTGCAACAAATTTAGACCTGAATAACTCCCTAGGGAGGAAATCCAGCTAGTCTAGAAACATTTGGATATACTCAAAACATTGTATTTAAATTATCGAAACATTGTAATAAAACAAACACAATCTACATTTTTAATTTTTACAATTTCGTCTGGTCAGATAGTAAAAAAAAATGATGTTTATCTTAAAATATTACAACAGACATGAAGATATTCGAGAGAAGGAAATATGTTAGGCATCCGCAGGGCTTATAACCTATTATTGGCTGTTTTAAGTGGCCACATTACACACCGTGTAACATTCACCATTCTGCCTATATTTGAGCATCTATATTCATTCGATTGTTCCATCATATTTAAATAGACTCTAATAGTGTTAAAAAAGATTAGGACTACCTGTAAGTCAAAATCAAAAACAATTAAGTATGCACGCTTTAAAAAACATCGTCCCTAGTACATAAACAGTTTGCACTAGTAAAGGCAAAAACGCTTGCCTAGAGCACGAGAGTGTCAGATTCGATTCCAGAGAGATCTAAATAATATTTTTTTTACTTTGCGTATTTTGTGTTGAAATTTAAATTAAAAAAACTATGCGTTATTCTCTTTTCTCGCAAATGTAAGTGATAATGATTGTAATTGTTTGAAATTAAAATTACTATCTGTTTTTTTTCAATCATTTTCTTACCTTTTGAAAATTAATAAGATATTCTTTGGAAGCGTTGAGGCTTTACCGAAAAGCCCTTCGGCGTGAACTCAATTAACTTCATTTAAAATACGCAAAAAATAATTATATCCCGTTTGCCATTCAGATGATATTTTTTAATACACTCCGTAGCACGAATTATAAAGTTTTTTTATTTTTATAAATGAGTGGCTTGTTATAGTCGATTTTCGTATTGTATTATTTATGCTACCAAACAAATTTCCTGGAGTTACCTAATTAATTTAATTCAGTTTGTTAACGTAAAATTACGACGTTATTTTAATATTTCAGTAGAATTTTGCATATAAATAACTTTTTAAAGACTGAGCGTTTACTTGGTAAGTTTTATAAACGATTTTAAAACACGGTGTATTCAATTAACTTTGATAGTAACCATTATCATCAGTCCACATACGATGGTGCATAGGGCACTGCATTGGTTCACAAAATACACAGTACAAGTCTACAAAAACGTAGAAATAACATCGACTCTATATTTATGTTTAATTTACTAAATGGCCTAATAATGTGCCACTGTTACTAGAACAAGTGGCATTCAATGTTTTGATCCGCCGATTGTGAAATAATAATGTGCTGTTCCTTGATCAACACAGCACAAACTATGGTTTGCATGCACCAATGTCCCGATTGTGTCGCATTGTAAGCTCGCGACAAGATCTGGACTTTTTTGGGTGTAAGTCTTTATAGATTTAAAAAAACACTAGCACATATTTTGTTTGTCATTGCATTGATTTTATTTAGTTGCATTTTATTTTACTAATACCTGTATTTATTATTAAAAAAATGTGTTTACCATTATTGAAATGGACTGTATAAATTTGTGTTTAAATAAATAAAATGAAGCGTACATAGATCATCATTTATATGTAGGTAAAGAGATCAGCTTTACGTTTCAGGTCCAGGAATATGAAATATTGCAATTTAAAACCCCTTTTCTGGTCAATATTTCATGTTGAATTTCCTAGAAATCGAGCCCGGGGTCTAAAGCATGGTAGGCAAATGCGTCAATCACTACACTACGAGGTGAACTTATCTCCACTTGATTTCCTAGTTCATGATTTTGATTCATAAGAGTAGCCATCGAGTCGAAAGCACTCGTCGAGGGTTTTGATATATTTCACACACAAAACAATGATTTTAATCCACCTGGACACAGAAAAAATGCACTGGTAACTCACATTTGATTACATGTTTAATATTAAAATATCTATACTTTTTTAAGTATTACCAAAAAAAATGACAATAAAACATTGATGTTTTTAAAGCCTGGACCTGGGTTACATGAACTGGTTAGTTTAAATGGTCATTTTGCAAACTGTGTAACATATTAATTTTACCTACTTTCTTTCCACGTCACAATTTTTTTTATAGATTAAATGTGTGTACCGCAAAAACCCAGCCCTTCTTGCCATCGCATCCTGATACAAACGTATAAGTGTACAAAAAGCTGTAATTATGATTCATATATATTTTACTGTCAACTTGTATTCGTTTAAATATTAGGTGTGAAAATAAGCTGTCTTTTTTAAAGTTTACAAATGAACACTGAAAGTAAAACAAAATGGTAAAGGACGTCATTCGGAAGATAATATTCTGTCCTTTAAGACATTCGTTTATTTTTGCGTTATATATTCATAAACATAAATAAAAAAAATAAAAAAATGACAAATATATATTTTTTTTAATTACTTCAAGCCTTCACAGTGGAATGTTAGTATACGATAGTGGGCATTTTCGACACTTCAATATGTTCGCTTTCAATCGAGGGAACAAAGGAGAAAACAAATATAGAGAATTAAAATAAAATATTGACTAATTGGTTTTTAAATAATGAAGGAGCATTATTCACTAATTAGTTGTGATTTTTATTTGTTGTGTTCTCTTTTTTTCTTATTTGAAAAAAAAGACACAAATTATGGTAGCACTGAATATATAAAGTATTTAAAACCTTTGATGACATAATCTGGAATTCGAGCATATTTTTTTTAATAAACACAATTTCCTTATTTATTAAAACAGAAAAAGAAATGTTTTTTGAGAAGAAAACAGGTAAGTGTAGGCATTTACAGGGCTTATGTCGTTGGCTGGTTTCATTGCTAATTTTACACACTGTATAACATTCACTATTTTGCCTATGTTTGAACATCATCATTTCCTCAACTCTTCCATCTGTCGACTTTTAAGAACTGAAAGAGTGGAAACCCAACATAATTCATTGATTTTTTTTAAATAAATTCCACTAAAAACCATTTTATCGGATACATTTTCAAATATCTGGAAGGTTTTTAATGTGGCCAAATGGATTAAATTTGGTTAAGTCGCCTTTGGTTGTTTAATATATTAAAAATGCAAGTCGAAAGAAATAATCAAGGGAAGTATATATTACAAATAATTATGTCAATATTGTGGATACGTTTTAAATAAACAAATATTTTTTAAGCATTTTTTTGTTTAATTTTACAAATACATAAACATCAACAAAATGTTGTCTTGAGGAAAAAACTTTTTAACTTAAAAAATGATAAATGTCTTCTGAAACTGATAAAAAATTATATGTGACTTTAGTAATTTATGGTTAACATATAACAACAGAGATGAAGAACATTTAAGAGAAGGTAATATAGAAGTCTAGGCATCTACAGGGCTTATGACCTGCAATGGCTCGTTTAAGTGGCCACTTTACACACTGTGTTAACATTCACCATTCTGCTCCATATTCAAACATCTATATTCCTTCAACTCTTTCATATGTTGATGTTTGTGAAGTTAAAGAGCTAAAACCTTTATTTATGCGGCTGATATTCGTCTAGTTGAATTATTTCACCTACATTCTAGGCAACGCCTGAAAATCTTATTTTTTCATTTTCTTCATGGACCAGGTGGATTTATCAACGATATTTTGAGTTAGTCCGAATTTTGTAGACAAGGACTGGATTCAACTATGAATAAAGAATTTTTAGGATTATTGCAAGTAAAAGGTCAAACGCGTGGCGAGGATATTGCAAATGCTGTCATTAAATGGATAGAGAAACATCATCTTACACTCAATAAAATTGTTTTGATTTCAACAGATGAGACAAAAAGTGTGACCGGAAAGAAAAAAGGTTCTGTTTCTTTTATCACAAGATACTTGTTTATAGTTGCATCATTCACCAAGAAGCGCTTTGTGCGAAGACATCTCCAGAAGAAATAAAATATTTTGGAGTTGGTAATCAAGATTGTCAACACAATTGAAGGGCTGATATCAAAAACAAATCATGACATGAACTACAAGGCTTTAAGTTTGTTTGATTTCGGTAAAAAGAACACACGTCATGTGCTGTGAAGTTTTTTCGCTCTCCTGAAAAATTTAACTCTCTTGACATTTGCTGTTTTTGATTTCAGCCCTTCAATTGGTCAGTTATCACCATTTCAAAGATTTTTTTGTCCAAATAGAGAGAGAATACGCAAAACTTTTACCACATAAAAAGGTCCGTTGGCTTTGAGGAAACCTTTTTGTACGAAAATAAATTTGGCTCGCCAAAGAAATCATCATTCTTGTACCGCTGATATTTGGCTCTTTTGTCTAATATTTTTGCCGACCACTGATTTAGACAAATAAGTGAGATATATCAAGTCTTGCATCCTATCAGGAGTCGTGTTATACCATAGCAACATAAGAGTTTAAGCGACCTCTGTTATTGGTCATGCGTGTTGTGCGGTGTAGGGATGTGGCAAATAAATAAGTTCTTCTAAAAAAACTTTACCTTTTTTGTTGCAATAATTTCAATCTTTATAATTCTCAAGGGAGTAGAATCCCGCCATTTTTGTAAGAATTGAAGATTAAAAGCTTTCGCATAGACTAGACAATGAGCACTGCAAATTTAAATAACTCTCAAATTTCTCCTTCGTTTTTATAACTCCGGAGGAAATCTCTTTGTTCCCAGAATTTTTATTTTGTGTTTATTTAATGTAGCCTGAGTGTTATTTTTCTGGAAGCTATTGATTACACGGCGTTTAGTCATGAGTAAAGACAACCGTGGGAACTTTGCTATTTAACAAACAAGTTTCAATAATCATTAGTTAAGATTGATTGATTTTTCATTTCGAAAAAATACAAGTAATTTTGGAATTGATTATTTTTTAGTTATATTAATATCCGATTTCCGAGAACATGACACGCATTTTATAGTTTGTTAAAATCTAAAATTGCGCAAATAAAGAAAACATATTTGAGAAGGGAATATGGAAGTCTGGTGAAGATTTGGAAAAATCGCATAATAACTATCAACTCTAGAAAGAGACTGCTGAAAGCCTTGGTTTTCTCAGTGTTCATGTACGGTGTGGAGTGCTGGACACAGAAAATCTGTAAAGAAAAAAGTGAAGCTTTCGAAATGGGGTGTTTGCGGCAAATGCCGCGAATTCCGTGGACAGCCAGACGTACAAATATATATATACTCCAGGAACTCGACAAAAGAGAAAGACTAACATCCATGTGCGAGAAAAGAATCCTGCAGATCTTTTGAAAATATTTTCAAAACATATTTCGAGGGGGAACTCTGATAGTTTGGAGAAAACTATCCTCCTGGGAAGTGTCGAAAGGACAAGGTCACGTGGACGTCAACCGACAAGATAGAGCGGCATGGTCTCTGAATTATCAGAATTATCACTGACAAATGTCTACAGAACAGCACAAAACCCTTCTAAATGGAGGGATACTCCACAGATGAGCCATGCCTGAAGTCAAGCGTGTTCACCATCCTCAAGTATGAGGTACGAATAGAAGAGATGGAATCCTAGGTATTTACAAAGTTTAAGGCCTGTCATTGGCTGATTTTGAGTCGCCACTTAACACACTGTGTAAAATTTACCATTCTGCCTAATTTTTATCTTTATAACTCCCTAGGGAGTGAAATCTTACCTCGTCTACAAACATTTGAGCATACTAAAAAATAGTTTTTATTCAAGTAACTGGTATAAAAATAAGTGTAAAAATTTAATGGCATTTTCAGACGTTTCCTTATAGGTGAATTATTCAGCCAGATGATTTTTATACGTCATTATTGTTAAAAATATTTCATATTTCACGAATTTACAAGACTAAGGGATATCAGTGCATTGTTTCTCTTACATTTAAATAATTCATTAAATTATTTTTTGTTTTAGTTTTTTAAAAAACTGTTCATATTATAAAAATACATAATATTTGTTTTTTTTTAATAGGTGAGAGACCTTTGCCGAGAAATTGACTAGGAAGGCTATATTTATGTAAGTAAAATTAATTTATTTTATTTTATTAAAAGTTGCAACAAATTAGTCAACAATATATTCTCCTTCATTAAATTGTCAATAATTCACCATACACTGCGTAAACATCGCGAGCAACGTTGGTACCTTTATTTGAGATTCCAGTTTGAAGGTTGTAATCAAACAAAATAATATACATAACGTAATAGCGTAAACAATATCTTGGAGAGCAAAAAATTTTCTCTCGAGTGGTGTAAAATTTTTAGTTTTTTTTTAAATGTTAGTGCTCATTTTCAAATTTGAAATAAAATGGACAAAACTTATGTTAACACTTTAAACTCGTACATAATAAATAAGAAAGAAAAAAAAAAGAAATCAACAGAAATCACATTCATGTCTATAATAAATTAAATGTAAGTTAATATGATTGCTGGAGTCCCTAAAATAAAGTAACCATAAATATATTACAATAAATAAGTCAAAATTATAAAGGAAACTTATGAAAATAATCTGATTTGGATCCACTTAAAACGAATGTTGATTGTTAACGTTAAATTGTGAACTTTTTTATAAATCAAAAACTAGTATCCTCAATTTTTTGGTAGCATATGCATGATCGTTGAATGTAGCCCCGGTAAATAAATAAATAAACAAACTCAATAACCACGGTTCGTTTTCGTGTCATTTTTTTTTTTCATTTTACTATATAGGGCGCGTTCATGTTTTAATATGTCAATGTAACAATCCAACAAAAAAAATGCCGATTAGTACAAAAAATTGGGCGGAAAATCCTATAGCATTTAGTGAAATTTTATAAAATTTTGTCAACGCTTTAGAGGAAGAAATTTTGGATGAAAAGGGTCGAAGGATTTTGGTAATAATTTTTCCCAGAGGTACTATAAATGGTAAATTGGCCTTGCACCTGGGAAGAATACTGAATAGCTCTTCTCTCCAGGTCTCGGTGACTTTGTTGATAATGTTATTGACGTTTAGTCTTTGAGTTAACTAGTCGTAACCCCACCCTGTTTTTTAAATCGGTTAGATTTTTGTATTTTTTTTTTTTTTACAAAGTTTCTTTTTTGAAACAATTTACTGTTCATAATTGTTCAAATCACAGACAATACTAACAGACACAACACACTGTAACAACAATAGTGATACTAAACCAAAATACACGTTTTTCAGAAAAACTAAATATGTTATGGTTAATCACCACCAACTTTGCATGATAAATTCATTTCTTTCCTAAAATAGTATGTTTGTTTTTAAGTAAAAACCCTTGGTTAAGAATGTCAAGAAAAAAATACGTAATACATGTACCTAAAACCAATACAAATGACATAACTTAAAATCTACGAAATTCATATACTGTCACTTTTTTATAAAGCTGCGATAACTGGGCTAATTATTTTTGAAATCAATTCACGTTCATCCTGCCAGGAATCGAACCTAGTACCTTCACTAAATTTTCCTTTTCAGGAGAGTAGCATCGAGACTAAAGCATTCGTTAATGGTTTTAATCCTATTTCGTACTCAGAACTTAATATTTATCCTCTCCGACACAGAAGACACTTATTTATTTTAATAAAACAACTTTGTTTTAAACCACTAATTTTTTATTTTTTTTTCCACCGACCGGTTTCAAAGCAAACAAGCTTCTTCGTCAAGGTTTACGTAACTAATTAATTGATTCCTTTTTTATTTTTATCATGTTCACTAAATACTACACGTGGACTCAAGTCGTTTTTTCCTTACACGGGTAGTAATTTGATATCACTATTTTCGAAGTAAGACAATAGAGAACTAAAATAAATATTATTTATTTGGTTATTAATCATTGTTTTCTTATAATGAATCGCTTTTTTAATTTTTAAGATTTCTAAGTTGTCTAATTTTAATATTTTATTTTTAACATGAAGTACTTTTAATCCAGTGTCATTATTGAAGTTATGATTATTTTCTATCAGATGATTAGTTACACAAAGTTAGTGCTTCAAATATAAACTTATTTATTTTATGTATTAACGCCCAAGGGGCATTAACAAAAAATAAAAATAAATACATGCTGACATACTTAAAAATAATACACGAAATATGTAAAATTACTTAGAAAAGTTAAAAAGTTAGAAAATATGTAAGTACACAAATAATAAAGGTAAAAAAGAAAAAAAAAATCGATCAACAAAACATGCAAAGGTATAATTTGATGAAATAAACTATGTAAAGCAAACAAAGTAAATAAAGTGTTACAGTAAGCAAGAAATAAAAATGTGGGTAAAATGAATAATCAAGCAAGCATATTATCGCGAAAAAATAAGAAATTACAAAAATATTTGAAATGCGTATTTACCAATATTTAAATGAAATCGGATGGTAAAGCAAATACAAACAACTAAAGGGTATAATTAAAAAGTTTAAAAAATAGAATTTTTATTTCATAATAATTAAATGTAACACTCCAGGATGGTGAAAAATCAAACGTTGAAAAGGAAGAAGAAAAAGAGAGACTTCCATATTCTCTTCTTCAAAAGGTTTTCATCTCTGTTGAAATATTTATCAGAAGAAAAAGTGTTTACTGTTTCATAAAAGTTCGATTGTTTCTTGATGTATGTACACAGGTATTTTATACATAAATTTACATCGCGTGTTTCAAGGAAGACAAAAGAATTTCTAACCCAAATAACTCTGAAGTTTGGATATAAGTCATAAAAGCCCCATCTCACGCTATATACAATAAGGGTCTTACTATTACATGCATTAATATATTTTCCTAAGTGAATTTTGCATATAAAGCTCTTTTAAACTGCTGAAAATAACTTTAAAGTTACGAAACCTAAGGTAAAAAAATGAATGGGTTGATGAATAATTTATTTTTTACCATTTACCATTTTATTTTTTCTTCTTTCATAAAATAATTTTTCGTTCTTCTTCTTTATATAGAATATATGAATGAACATCTCTGATCACAACCCGTGTTGAGGCATTCATTTACATTATTTACATGCTCCTAATGATAAAAGTTGGGATCCAAATTATATACATATTTATTACAAATCAAAAAGGCGTAAGTATAGCCTGTGAGCTCGCCAATACATGACAGATGACATTAACATAACCATAGAAAAACATAGCAGTTGAGCTCTCAGAAGTAAAGCAACGTGAATGCAGCAATGCTTGAACTACATGTCAATAATATTCTAATAATAAATAATATTATTTGGCCATACGGAACTTTAAAGCACACCTTGGTTTAATTACTAATAGTATTTTATCGGTTAGGTAGGTGTATTTAAAAAAAATGTTGCGTACCTGAAAAAAGCACAAATAATTATGTTATTGTAAATGATGTCAGTAGCGACACTCAGAGAGTGGCTTTGTGACGTTTTGACATTTTTTATAAGAAATTCATGGCGTAGCCGAAATACTGTTATAAAAACGAGGATGTTTTTGTTGATTGACGTTAGCAGGCGCTACCCAGGGGCGACTTTGTGACGTGAGAAATTATTTAAAAAAAGAGATTCATGGCGTAGCCGAAATATTGTAACTAAAACGAGGATGTTTTTGTTGATTGACGTTAGCAGGCGCTACCCAGGGGCGACTTTGTGACGTGAGAAATTATTTAAAAATAGAGTTTTATGGCGTAGCCGAAATATTGTAATTAAAACGAGGAGGTTTTTGTTGATTGACGTTAGCAGGCGCTACCCAGGGGCGACTTCATGACGTGATGAAATTATTAATTTCAATATTTTTTTTCATTTTACATAGCGTAGCCGAGATAAAAAATTGCGTGGTGTTTCGAAATTTAACCGTGTAGGTAGCCACCTAGTTACAATATTATTTTTGTATTTGTATAACTCCTGTTTTATATTTTTTATGTATTTATCGCTATAAGAATTAAACTAAAGATAGTTTTTACTTTTAATCGCTATCCGTTTTTTAAATTATGTTTGTAACACTCAGTAATATTTATTTTTCAAGTATTCAATGTTATTTTTGCATTTTAATTAATATTGTTAATATAAAGCGTATTTTCATTTATTCGAATTTACTAGACTGTTTTTATTACAAAAAATAAAAATGCATATTTCTCTATGTATTTTTCTGTTATAAACAATCTATTAAAATAATACACATCAAATTTCCATTGTCTGTTGATTTTATTTGCAATCTTCTTTTTTTTCGATGGTTAAAACTCTAGGAAATTCAAAGACAATAAAATTTTTACTGTCATATATTGGCGAGCTCACACGCTATACATAGCCCATCAAAAAGCCAACAGATCTGTTTATCCGACAGTGTGCGAAGTGGTCTTTTAAACCAAGCAGCCCAAGACAAGTCATAAGTCCTGTAAATGCCATAGACTTCTATAATTCCTTCTCTAAAAAGTTATATATCTCTGTTTCAATATGTAAATCATGTAATTAGAATCTTGTTTGTTGGCCATCTTACAAAATGAAATAAAAAAAGACATTTTTTTGTCGAATAAACTCATTTGTTGCAATTTATAATAATATGCAGCGAAGCATAAAAATAATAAATACAATTTCTTTGTTGACTTTATTCCACATATTGCAGTAAAACATCCTTTGGTAGGACTTTCCACTTCAAATCACTAGTCCTTTTGAGTTCGTTAGTTTGAATCTTTTACATGTTTTTTCCAAAAGTATCCTGTTCATGAATGCGATGATTTTCTATCTACATAAATCTCTTTTTTTTGTTTATTCTCTTTTATTTTTAATTTCCACTAAACCTTCAATAAATGCGTGGTTTGCCTTTATAAATGTAAAACATACATTTGTTTATAAAATAAAAAATAAATAAACATCTGATTCATAAATTAGAGAGCAAAAATGGAATATATGCATGAATGTATATATGTAAGGTCCATAGTCCATAGTCGATGACACACACGTGTTAAATTAGTTCACCTGAAGTAGACTAATGACCGACGATGCAATGTCATCATTTTTTATCGAACCCAATACAATTTATATTACAACTCTAGCAATATGGCACATAAAGACGGGATCGTCGCCCTGCAGTACATTCACATCATCCCTACCATGAAAAAATGAACTACAAAGGAATATGGTCTATAAAAAGACCACAGGACGCAGCCAACATCAGTCAGTCAGTTCAGTTCAAGTCAGACCAGCTCGACGACATCACACAGTTCCAGCACGTAGTTCAAGTGCAGTTAATTAAAGTGCACCCATCATCGCCGCTACGTTCATCCTACACAACCAAGTGATGTATCTTATTCGCCATGTAATAAATACGCATCAAACACCAACCTCGTGTCTTTTCTGTCAATCTCTCACTGGGGTAGGAACTCCAACCAAACCCTCAGCAACCTTTATCCTACATATATTATAATACGGACTTAAATGAGTTCATGCCGCTTTATAGTTATCTTAGCTTTTTTTACATCGCATACAGGCAACTTTATCGTAAAAATTCCCATTAAGCTTGAAATGACTTTTACTAAATCGCTTTTACTGCATTGCATTGATCAAGCTTAAGCATAGTCACCATAAATCGGAACATCACCGGACATTATCACAATTATCATCTCTGCTCTGCGTCATGATCAGCTGGGTGTAGTGTATTATGAGCTCCTCAAACTCAACGAAATCACTTCTACAATTGATGCGTATGAGCCGAACATTGAAGGAAAAACTACCGCAAAACGAGGAGAGACACGACAAAGTAATTTTGTAGCATGACAACGCCCGGCCACATCGTCGCTTCAGTTTGTTTTTGTCAAACAGGCCAAAAAACAAGTTTACAGAAATAGAGCTTTAAAGTTTTTTTTATTAAATAGACATAAATAACTCAAGGCGAAATTCGTTTAAAAAACCCCTAAAACAGTTTTAAAATTTTAAAAATAAAGGCTTTCTCAGAACTCCTGTACGCTTGACTCCATTTCGTTAAAAATTGTATGTTCGATAAAAACAAAAATGTCATATTGCAAGGGCAGTCAAAACATACTTGCAAACGCTCAAATGAAAGTCCTACCCCTCCTTCCGTATTAACGGGACATTGCTCCTTCCGATTACCACTTGTTTCAATCTGTGACTCATGGCCTGGCTGAGCAACACTTCCACTTTTAGATGCCAAAAAATGGCTCGAAACGTGTAAAACCTCAAAAGATTAGTCGTTCTTTGGAGATAATATTCATACGCTGCCAGAAAGATGGAAGAAAGTAGTCACTAGCGACAGACAATACTTTCAATAACATGTTTTTTAATAAATTTTTGTTAAATACAGCATTAATTTTTACGAAAAACCAGCTATAACTCATTCACACCCCTTATACATTTTTTTACAATATAATTATTTTTACATGGGGATACGTTCCTTGCAGTAGCGAGAAAAAATAATATACAAACAAATTAAGGGTGCTGGATAGGTCTTTTTGTACAAACATTATTTAAGGGTTGAAATTTTTTGCTCATTATTAATTTGACAACAAAATACTTACAAATATTGCTCACTATCAGCCTTTCCTTGCGCATACCCCTTTGCACCTAGTAAGTAAAAGAGCGATCTAGGGAATTCTAAAAACAATTAGTATAGGTATTATTATATCACTATTTGTTATTTCCGCGGCTTCGCTCACGTGGTATCACGAAGAAAAAAGTCAGGTAAGTAATTCGTTTTGTAGTTTAGTAATAAGAATTTACCGATGGAATGATATATTTGTTTGGGACTGAAAGTAGCTTGTATCGATATCCGGTCCTCCAACTTTATATATGGCGACGTCGCATCGTTATTTTGTTCACAAATTCAGAATCCTTCTAGAAAACCAAAACGAAAAGCAAACCAAACTATCCATAGATAAAGATAGTCAATAGGGAAATATCACGTAGTACAAAAACCGACAAAAAATATATAAAATGGATTTAGAATAATTAATTGTGTTTTCGAAATCAATAGAGATATTGTGAAGAAATGTTTTCATTTATAACTTTGAAAAAGAAAAAAAAAAAGTTGTCACTGGAAAAACGCGACATGTTTGGCGTTGATAGTTGTGACGTCAAGATTCATGACGATGTTCTATAAAAAATGGAATAGTGTGGAAAAAAGTTGATAATGAACATAAATCGTAACGTACAGGGGCGTGGCCGATGCAATGACCGTTTTTGCGGGAATTCAAAATTCAAAATTTAAAAATATTTTTTATGTTACTAATAAGTAGCGAAAATATTTTTTTTACCAGACAATATTTCATAGACCCTCATTACTTTAAAAATGTAAAGTAAAAACCTGATATTTCGCTATTACAGAAATTTAGAGAATTAATGTTTAATTGATCATTTTTGGATTTTTAAAATTTGGTATGAAAAATAAGTAGATATCCTATTTGACTTCTCAGCTCTCCGGCTATCCCTATTCAAATAAAATATACCCATCGGTCGCTTCGTTAAAAGAAATGTGTTTCGGAAACAAACACATGTTCGCATTTATAATGGCAGTATGAGGACAAGGCTGATATATTTGGTTCTGGACTTTATAGTTATAAAACGAGTCTGATTTCTTTTTTTCTCTCGCAATATTATTCTTAAACTTTTCTTAATATTTGAAAATGTTTTTCCTTTTTTTGTTTTTTCATATTTATGAATTTATTTCGTTAATATTTTTGGTTACTTATAATGCTTATGGGTATTTACCTACTTGTTACTATTGTTATAGTTATGCAATTTTATAATTTTTTGCTTTGTATTTATATATATATTTTTTTTAATATTTATGTTCAATATATTTATGTTAAAGGCAATTTGTGCCGTTTATGTAAAAATAAATTTATTAATAATATTATTTGAATAAGTATTAGTATGGAAGTATGGAAAATTGTTAAATTACTGCTATTTTTTTAAAATACAATATTCGTACCATGTAATTTCGAAATCGTATGTAATAAATATGTAAAAAGAGGTTCCAGTATACACATATTTACCTATACTTTTGAAAATAATTTTACTGTTACACTGAAATTATTTATAGTATATTTACTAGATTAGAAAAACATTCTCGCTGCAATTGAATGCTGACTGCTACAAAGCATACAATGCATGTAATTAAATATAGTGGTAAGATAGGAGGTTAAATAATATATGTCACCAGCTGAAACAATAGAAATAAGCGTTCGAGGAAATAGACGAACGACAAATAATCCGTGAATAAATACTGCCACGATGTTACACCCGACTACACAACGAGGAAATTTACAGCTACGGGTAATTGGATATAAAAAAAATAAGAGCGGTAAAAATTTAATTATTAAATTGTATAACGAAGTTTCTTGAAAATTTATAATAAAAAACAATATTTGAATAAAAATGAACTACTTCGAACAACATCACAAGTTCTTCCGAATAAACCAATGGTATAGCGCTGTGATAGATTTCCAGTTTACGGGAAGCCAATTCACCAATCAGCAGAACTCGCTGAAGAAAAATTGTGAAGTCACATGCGGAATAATTTCAAAATTACTTTTAAAAATCGAAGCGTTGACAACACAAAAAATAAAAACATTTAGCTTTTTTGGCCTAGTTTGACGGTCTATTAACAAAAACAAAAAGATTTTCTAAAAATCACTGAACTTCCACATTAAGACAAAAAACATTTGATGTTAAAAATCTTGTTTTCGATTTCGATCTCTTAAATATTTCATCTTTCAATGTATTGTATATAGTCTGATAATTTAAATAGTGTTATTTTTGTGAAAACTACCTCAAGGACGATGTACAATAAACATCCCAGCAAGTCTATAGAGCGCATAGACGGTTTGGATTCAAGCTCCTTGTTTCCAAGTATGATCGATTTCATGTCAGCATTGCCGGGAATTAAACCTGTCGCCCCAAGCATAGAGGCAAATGCATTTACCAGTAGACTAAGAGGCGGAATAATCTCTAGTAGATAGATTTCCTTTTTCAGGAATTTAACCTGAGAGTAGCCACCAAGTTGAGCAGTATCTATTTCCTTTATTTTTCCTTTATAAGTATTTTTAAATCGTGTATTATAGAATTTTTAAAGATCACGGCTGTATATTTTGCTGTGTTCTGACTTTATCTGCAGATTTTCAGAAGTTCTCAAGTACCTTTTTAACAACAATAGCTGCCGCACATTTAGAACATAATACAAATATTTATAATATCCAATTGTATTTCCAGTTTAACTCTTTTCACATTTGTTCAACTTTGAAAAATAATCTACATTCTTATGAGTGACTCAAATATTTGAATTTTGGGGACCATTTTCAATGAATTGTAAATAAAATATTATTAGACAATGGGAATGTAGAGTAGGGTTCGAACCTCGGACCTCTGATCCGTGAGTCCGCAACACTAAACACGGGACCACAACCCGATTTTCTATGAATTACTTTCATGGCTATATTTGGGAATATTTCAAACTTCTTTCGTTGGCCAAATGCAATACAGTATAGCAATAGTCCCGATACTTTAGAGTAATAACGCGCCGCTGGCTAACAGAGTCGCCCTTGCGGAGAAAAACCATTCTACGATTAGTAACCACGAAGTTAAACGAACCGTAGATACTTGGGTCGAGATTCGCAAGCGCGAACAGAAACCGTCCGCTGCACGTTTGTTGTTAAACTAAAAACCAAATTTTTACCAAACCAAAAATTTGGAATGCTTTTGTTTTATACGATAAGGCAAAATGGCTTCTCTAGTGAATTATTACTCTGAGCCCAATACAAATGAATAGAAAATAACATTCAGGAACAACACAATAATGTAGATATATTGTTACATATATTATCAGGTAGTGGTTTTAAAATTTCGTATCATAAACTGAATCATTAATCTTAATTAGCGAATACTTTACAAAGTAAAGCTGAAAAGCATGTTTAAGTCCTTTTCACGAAATATGACTTACGCCATTAACTTTTTTTGTTTGGAGATGTGTGGGTAACATTTTTGTAGGCACGGAGTTTAAAAAGTAAGTGGACAACGTTTTTACCAAACCTTATGTAGAAATATTCTGTTTTAGGCTAAAATCCGAAGATTTTGTCAGTAATGGAAAGTATTTTAAAATATAATATTAAGAACTTAACTTCAGTAAATGTTTAAATAAAAACATGAGGTTTTTAACAATATCACATTTATTTTTTTACCGACCGGTTCCGAAGCTACATAAACTTTCTTATCATAATGTAATTGAACCTAGTTATACAGAAAGCAGCCAGCCATAGAAAAGTGAAAATGAGATAATAGCACTTTTGTGAAAAGACTGAACAATCAAATTTTCACAACAGTTCGAATGTTTTTTACTTTGATGATAAATAATGTAAACATTCGTTTTTTTACGTAAAAAAATATTCAATTTTGTATTTGACCAGCTTTAATGGTTTTTCAAATCTAGATGACCACACAACTAAGATGCGCATTTTGCAGAAAACAGCCAGCCCTAGTAAAACTCTGATGTATTGTTGTGTCATTATGTATTGACCATATTATTTTATGTTTATGTTAGGGTACTAAATTGTAATGAATCACTTAATTAACTTATTGGGTTACTTTAAAAACGATTAAAATATGCGTAAAATAAATTTTGGTGATTTTTTTACTGATTACACAACCAAAAATATGAATTTGCAAAAAACAGCCCGATCTAATATTGAATGATACCTCATTCAGACTTTAAATGTGTGAGGTGACTTTCTGTCTTAACATTTTTTTATTATACGTATTTTTAAGTACAAAACAAACAAACAAACCATCACGCCGTTTCCCCGTAGGGGTAGGCAGAGAGGATAGAACACCATAACACTCTATCTTGGCATACAGACCTCGCTACCTCTACATTCATACATCTTCTCATGCACGCGCGCCGATTATTCCTACTTTTGACATGTCCATCTTCAAGTATTTGATGGACTTGATCGTGCCATGTCTTTCTCGGTCTTCCTCGTTTTCTGCATCCATCAACGTTTGCATCGTATATCCTTTTAGCCGTTCTTTTGTTGTCCATTCGCTCTACATGTCCAAACCAACGCAGCACCCCTTTCTTGATTCTGTCAATAATGCATGTCTTAACCTTACACACTTCACGAATCTTGACATTTGCGCACCTATCATATATCTTTTTACCACACATTTGCCTGAGGGATCGCATTTCGACAGCATTCAACCTACTTTCATCATCATTTTTCCTATTCCATACTTCGCTCCCATACATTAGAGTTGGCACTAGAACTCCGTTGTGAACTGCTAGTTTAGCCTCCTGCGATATGTATTTTTAAGTAAACTAATTAACTCAATTAAAATCTTCACGTATTTATCCACTTTAATTTGTTTAAAAAGACTAGATTTCTGGAAGCATCAATTAATTTTCCCATCAGCATCCATACGAAAAACGGGGCGGAAAAATAAGAGAATGGCTATTCGATCAGAGTTTATAAATAAATAAAATATAAGACAGAAACAATGTTTTAAAAAGGCTTTATAGGTATTATGTGCCTACACATTTTTGTTTTCAATTTTGGTATTGCTGTTTTGTATTTAATGTTTTATCTTATAATTATTGCGATATCATGTATTAAAAAAAAATCTAAACATTATTCTTTAAAAAAATTCTCGCTCGTTGTACTTAAAAAAGTAGTAATTATTAAGCCGATCTCGAGGTGCAATGGTCAGCGCGTTTGCTTACCATGCAAGAGGTCTCGGGTTCGATTCCCCACATGGTTGATGTGAATGATTTATTTAAAAAGGGTGTTCTTACACTTGAATATTTCATGGTCCTTGGACTGGTACCTGAAGCGTAAGACTGATCTTCATACTTTTATGTGACGAAAATGATCAAGATACTTCTATAAAAATGATTAAGATCTTCAAGCTAAATTACAAGCCATTGGTATAAGAGATCGTTTATTATAATTTTTCAGGTTTTACCTAAGTGAAAGAAAACAGTTGATTCAAATTAATAATTCCTTGTCTTCTCCAATCACTGTTACTTCTGGAGTACCTCAAGGAGCTCACCTTGCTCCATTATTATTTAATATTTTTATAAATGATATTATCAATGTTTTTTAAAATGCAAAATTCTGGGTTTTTGTTGATGATAACAAGATACTTAAACTTATTGAATCTCTCAATGATTGTCTTTTTTTTCAACATGATATTAATTGTTTTGATGAATGGTGCGACATCAATTGTCTTCAACTTAACATTGACAAATGTCAAATAATATCTTTCTCGCGACGAAAAAATCCTATACAATTCAACTACAAACTAAAAAATACTTCCCTTTCAATGGTTTTATCAATAAAAGATCTTGGCATTACTTTAAATAGTAAACTCTCCTACCGTGAACACATTGATAATATTGTAAACAAATCTCTCAAACTTCTCGGTTTTATCAATAGAATGACGACGGACTTCAAAAATATTATTACCATCAAAACTCTTTATTGTTCACTAGTTCGACCCCATCTAGAATACGCTTCTTCTATTTAGTCTGCATTCTACAGGACTTATATAGACCATCTCGAGTCTGTCCAACACCGTTTTCTAAGAAAAGTGGCATGGTTGCTTGGATTACAAAAGGGGTAATTATTCATATTTTGAAATAGAGCAATCTCTTAATCCGTCTTCATTGGAGAGACGTAGAAATGAGATGGACCTTATATGCATTTTCAAAATACTTAATGCTATAAGTGATGTCCCATCTCTGTTGCAATCAATTTATTTTCATGTTCCCAACCATGTTGACAGAAATCAAAATCTGCCATTTATTAAATCTTCCAAGAGCAACTTTTGTTTTTATGCCCCAATGTCCAGAATGTGTAGATTAGTCAATTCATCGCACGACTTGAAATTCTTCGGGATACATCTTCCGGCTTTTCGTAGATCTCTTCGCGACTAAACAGTGTGGGATGAAGTTGGATTGGCATGGTTTAGCTCGAAGTCTTATGGTTTTTGTTTTTATAAATATGTTGTTTACCATTATTGTTTTGCCCTTGTTTGTCTTTGCTACATAGTTTTATGATATTATTTTTGTTCAGCTTCTTGCATTTATGTTTCTTCATGTAACTGTTGTAATTGGCTTGGGCCGTATATATAATAAATCAATACGCTGAAATTGGTGTACCAATGCAGTGGCCCTATGCACCATTAGGTGTGGAAAAGGAATGATGATGATGAATTATTATTACACAAATAATGTTATCATATATTTTAATGTAAAGGATCTTCATCATATAAAATAAAATAATAGTAAAACAATATGTTTATGTATATATTATATGTAAATAAATCATTTAAAATAAATAAAGTGCCGTAACATTTCTAAGTCTTTTAAATGGTAAGGAGGTGGTGATTTTCTCGAATAACCCCAGAGGAATATTTTTATCTGAACTCGTAGGCCATGGGGTATATTGTATTTTCAGTGGGTCTGATGTCTCTCTCTTTCGCAAATCGGTCTTTGTTGGAATCAATGTATAGTGTACAGGTTTGCATATTTGACTATCAACTCCAGAATATTAACAAATTTTACATGTATATAATTTATTTTTACAAATGTTTTTTCACATAATGGGGAATATCAGATAGATCTTAAAAACCCAAAAAAATAAGGCATGTTTTGGGATTTTTCCTTTTATCGCCATCCGCATTCGATAGTGCAAAGGACACAGCATTAAAACACCAATTATTGCGACGTGTCTTGATCATCTTTTAGATGAAGGATATTATTATTTTAGTGATCGAAAAATTAGTGTTAATGTTTTCATAAGAAAAAGAAAAAAATTCTCTACATACATGCTTTAAGATATCATAGAATATCATTTATGGGTTATCGTCTTTGATATTTTAAATGTTTTATTAACATTTTTATCCCATTTCAAAACAGTGACAATATTAATGTCACTTGAAGTATATACATGTGTTTTCGGTTGTAACTTAAGTTTAAACGTGATCAATATATTTAAATATGCTTAAAACATCACCCCTTATCTCTGCAAAAACGTCGTGAAATAACTGATTCAATGTATCTATTAAAAATTGCCTCTGGTTTAATTGACTGTCCTAAACTACTATGCGAATTCTCTATTAATGTTCCTCCAAAAGTTCTTATGAATAACCTTCTTCTTCATATTACTCTTGTTTCATCTAAATTTAGACGAAAATCGTATTTATGGCAAGCCTACGATAATTTTAATGTAATAACAAAATCATTAAATATAAATTTATTAGCGAATAATCAGAATGACGTGCGGTGTTAGCTTTCGAAATAATTCGTCATTTTTATTTTTCTTTTGGATTTACTTTGGATTACTGTTCATTTTATGTTTGAGAATATGTTTTAACTTACAGTGATATTACTTGTGAAAACCTGTAATTGGCTTATTTTTAATTTGTTTTGTTTTACATATAAGATAAGTATTATATACTCTTAGAGTATGGCTTTTAGTTATTACACTAGAGAATAAAAAAATATATAAAAAAATATGGTATAATACACATTCATATTTATTAAAAACACAAATGTTATTACTACATAATGAAATATACTCTTGACATGAACAGTATGTTGAGTTTGTCAAAATTTTTGTAGACAAGAACTGGATTTAACCCCTGAAGAAATTATTGAAATTTACACATTACAACATGGATGGATAACATTTTAGAAAAAGAAATATACGAGTTTAGGCATTCAAAGTGTCATTAGCTTGTTTAAGTGGTCACATACAACGATTTATTTTTTCAAGATATGGACATGATTTCAATAAGTGATGAACTATGACAATTTTGACATAAAATAATAAAAAAAACATAAACATAAAAAATCAAATAATAAAAAACATAAACTTAAAAAATCTAACAATTTACTGCCAAGTAGATTTTCGTAATTTATTATCAGTGGATTTTAAAAAAAAATTATGTTAAGGAAATTGGATATTAAAAATGTTCACTAAAACACGGTGAAGTTTCTCAAAAATGTATGAAAAAAAAAAATGGTTTAAATCAAAACGAACTACTTTGAGACATCACAGGTTCACTTCAACACTTGTTAAAAATAACCAATCAATTAAAGCGATGTGATAGATATCCGGTTTCCGGGTAGCCATGTTTTTCAACGTTCAACGTGTTTTGACAGACACGGGGCTATACTTTTAGGTATCAGGAAAATTTACTGACTTTAACTCATGACGTCACGGGCAGTGTAATTTTATAATTAAAAAAAATAAATCATAGGGATGATTATACTCGTACTATTCATATAAAAATAACTAGTTTAATAGTCTATTAACAAATAATAAAAAGAACACAGAACTTCCTCACTATTGTTTTTGTATATATTTTATTATAAATGATTGAATAAATTTCATTGAAATATTTCTTAAAATTTACTTTCTTTTATTAAATTTATATATTATTTTTTTAGATTGTATAAATATTTTTTAAAATGTGACTTTACCGGGGTAACCCGTGCCGCGAACACTAAACAACATACTTTTTTATTTTCAAATAACATTTCTCTATCAATCTACGCCCAGAGGGCTTTTACATGGAATAGTAACAAATATATTAACCGAAAAGCACAATTGTAATTTGTTAACATTTCAAGGTCTATATATTGGCACGCTGATGCAACCAATTCACTGTCAACCAGATTTTCAGTTTTCAGAAGGAAAGTCTCATGTTAAGTCAATCTGTACTGCCTTCCTCAAAGATTCTAGGATTAGTTTTGTTTGTGTAATTAATGTTTTACACGTGACGTGCGTCAATCCAGAATAACAAGGCTTTAACTAATTCACGAGCACGCAAGTCACGCGGGAGTTAAAACTAAATGCTCATACTCGTTTGTCTTTAAGTTTTTTGACAGCTTCCCGAATAATGAAACCTTAAAATCAAAGAAACATGCCCTTAAACATTCCTACAAGGTCACGCGTCTTGCTATTTAAGCCAAATGTATCCTTATTAAAACACTAACTAAAGTTCATATTTTTAGTTAGAACACTCGTACGAGTATTTAAAAATGAGCTTAGTGCCTTTTAAAATGTAAAATCTCCCTTCATTCCATTGAGATATAGTATAAGGAGATAACACTCCATACAAATACGAGCTAAAAAGTCATCCCCAAAGGAAAAGGAATGACCAGCGGAGGGAGCAAATATCGTCACGTCATATCATGTTGACTATGACTAGCAAAACAAGTAGTACAGTAAAAAGTACGGACTGTTTACATCGGTCTACTGTAAGTTATATTCAGTATGTCGCTCCCTTCCGCACATGCGCCACCTTTGTTTATCGTTTCAGTATACGCCCGACTAACTAAGCAGGACAGAGACAGGAGATAGCTTACAATTACGTTGTACGTGTAATTAATACTGGTAACATATTAATAAAACATTTTTTAACATTAAAATACCTATTTTAAACAACTTTTGATTAAGATAAAAACATTACTAACCGGTGAAAGGTTATACCATTGGCTTTTCTATATTTTCCAAATTTATTTGTGCAGTATCTTAGAGTACATATAGGCACTTTAGTAATTTCGAGGAGAAAAATACGCGGGGAATGCTCGCAACAGACTAAAGTCCGTTTTATCAAACATACATAAAAAAATATATATTTCTTTAATTATCTTATATTGCAATACATAGTATTTAAACTAACATACCTATTTACATAATTTTACAGTACACATAACATTTATTTTTAAATTCATTCAAACTTTTTTCATTCTTCATACATTCAGGCATCTCTTCATACATTTTTTAATTTTTATACATTATACAATTTTAAAATTCTGTTTTTTTTAATGGCAGCCTTATTCTTTCCTTATTTTTAGTAATATAATTATGGAAATTTTTATTTAGCACTATCTTATTGATGAAGTATTTGGGTATTTGATTGTTTAAGAATTTAAATATAAAAACAAGCATATTATATATCAGTCTCTTTTTTATTGTTATCCAATTAAGATCTTCTCGCATTTTTCTATTTTATTATACCTACTTTTCTTTAGCACTATTCTCATGGCTCTGTTTTAAAGTATTTCCGATTAATTTAAATTTACGTCATTGGCAAAAACAATACTGTTGAGCAGTAATCTATATGTGAAATAATTATAGTTTTATATATAAGTTCTGCAGTTTTTCTATCCAATTTATTTCTCAATCTTTCTAGAAAGAATATTTTTTTTAAAACATGCTCAAAGTCAGCATTCATGGTTAATTTTGAGTCTAAAATTATACTTAAATACTTCATTTAATCCACTTTCTCAATAGTTTCACCATCTATAAATACATTCACCATTATACTTGGTTTTTTCTTCCTATTTCCATGTATTTCGTTTTTCCAACATTCAGTTTTAGTTTGTTGATTTTAAGCCATTTTGATATACTGTTTAAGTCGTCATTTAATTTGTTGATGGATTTTTACCCGCTATATAGATTAATGTGTCATCAGCGAATAGTTGCAATTTGCGCTGTTTTATTATTTGGGTTATGTCGATTGCCGATTGGCCGCAGCTTGGGGGACCATATTTCAAACGCTCATGTTTACTCTAGTTATATGCCTCAATGCTTTATTCAAAGTTGAATCCAGTCCTTGTCTACAAAATTCGGACAAACTCAAAATATTGTTGATAAATCAACCTGGTCCAAGAAGTAAAGAAATTGAATAAATAAAAATTTCAGGCGTTGCGTTCATAAATCTTACCTGCATAAATAAAGGTTTCAGCTCTTTAGCTTCACAAACATCTACAGATGAAAGAATTGAAGGAATATCGATGTTCAAATATATGCCGAATGGTGAATGTTACAGTGTTTAAAGTGGCCACTGAAACCAGCTCTGTAATAAGCCCTAAAGATGCATAGACTTCTATATTACATTCTCTAAAATGTTCTTCATCTCTGTTGTAATATGTTGATGATCATTCATACTAGATTGGCGCAATACATTTGAAACGGGCCCACGCATGACGGACACAATCAATCATGTTTAGAATAATAATATATCAGATACGATTCTAAGAACCTCATACAAACTTAAAATCACAGCGATAGACAAATTATAATATGTTATTCAAAATTGTATGGAGTGTAAAATACAATGACAAAACTTTGGGAATCAATAGAAACAAAAAAAGCTGTTTTTTATGTTTTTTGGTTTACACAGTGTGTAACATGTTTTAACATCCACATTTTCTCAACTCTTCCATCTGATTACCTATTTTGATGTGGGTGAGATTCATCTGGCTGAATCATTTTACTTACTAGGCAACGGCATACTCAAAATATTGTTAGTTGTAAATAATTCATTGATAGAAAAAAAGTTGTTCTAGAGCGGGTATTGAACCGTGTGAATCCGTGTGTCCGCAATGTTACCATGAGACCCGTTTCCATTGCACAACGGAACTTTCAAAATGTACAAAAGTAATGAAAATGGTTTACAATGGAACACATTTTGGACGCACGCTTTAGAACGTCACTGTTTGTAAAAAAAAATGGACTTGTCTGTCCATAAGCTAGTAAACATTTTAGGGGTAACATTGTTGAAATTCAGCAAACATAATAAGTGAAGGTTTATTTATTTAAAATTAATGAAGAATCATTTGGTTACTCAGGATTCTTTAGTTTCATTCATTACTTGAGGAAATAACCCAGACGACCTGCAATTTCATTAACACCCCGCTGTATTTCCAAATAATGAAATTATCCACAATTTCATTTAGCTATGTAGGAATGTTTTGCAATCAATCGTGTAGTCTGTTGTGGTATATTTTAGTATTTATATACCTTTAACGAAAACTGTATTTTCAAATAATCTTCACCAGGAAAATAAACGTGAAATCATTTTTTTATAATGTATTCTGCAAATACATTGCTTTATTTATTTATGAAAAAAATAATAACGCTCAAAAAGTGTACAACTTCAGAAATATTAATTTTGAACAGGTTTCGAAAGTTTAGAAAAGGGAGTTGAAATAATTTGGTATTAAATAATATGAAGAAATCTTCAAGATTTAAAAAATATTTAGTTTTTCTCCCTCAACAATAAATAATGAAGCAAATTTCTTAAAATATTCAAGTAGCTAGTACACAACAGTTAATAATCATTTGTTAATTTCTGACACTTATGCATTAAAACTGGGTTGTTTATTCTTGTAAATCTAGAAGAAATTTACACTCATGTTATTTTTATAATAGCTTATAAAAGTTGTAAACTCCAGAGATAAGTGATCACTTTCAACTAAATAATGAAAATTATTAGCCCTGCTTACAGTACGAATATTTTTCATTACATTTAAACACCTAGACATCAAAACACCATAACAATTCCCTCATCTCTGTTGAGATACCTATCTGTTCAACTACAAAATACTTTGCTTAGTCTATGTATAATAATTGCACTACTTTCGTAGTACAATCAATACACAATCGTTATTTTTTTCAATTAATTATCGTGCAAAAAAATGCTAATGACTGCATTCATACGAGTATATACGCATTTTTTGCTATTCCAATAACGTGTATTAGTAAGAAAATATGTGTGATTTTATGCATGTGTTTTACGTGGCAGTCTAGTCGTACATACATACATATCAGTGTATAGGTAGAATGTCCTGACCGCAGTCTATGCAATAGATTTAATCTGCAAATGATTAAATTCAATAGTATCGAATGCATTCCCATTTTGTCCGCCCAACCGAATGCAAAAGCTTGCTGACCTATGCAATATGACGACCGTTTTTGTCGAATGCACAATACGGCACAATGAAACAAACAATATATAACACACCTACACGAGCACGTGTTCGCGAAACACAATTATTATTATTTGTTGGCTGACCCCATTTGTTCCACGAGTGTTAATTCGGTTACATTTGTGTAGAGCTTTATGCTCCAGGATTTCAGCGAAATAACCTTTATTAAAACAATCAAAAATGTATGCGCTACCATGACATGGAAATAACTCTAAAATGTCAACACGTATCGAAACAAAGTTTGGTAATCTAACGTGATCTAACTGTTCTACATGTAAAACAGTCATGAAAAATCTTGATATAGTATGAGCCAACCTAACCTATGTTTACTACTATGACGATAATCAACGTATTTTATGACGTTCATTAAACATGTGCTCATTGTTAAGTAAATAACAGGATTTATCGATACTATTCCTGGCCGATTACTTTCCTTTCCCATCCTTCCCTTGACTCATCCTTATGGTACCTACCTAACATCAAGATAGAAGAAATTCAAAATTAGAAGATTCGGATTTAGAACAAAACAAAACAACATTTTTTACTTCACATAAATCGCAAAAAAGTGGTTGGATTCGTCGCGCGTCATTGAAATAATTGTTACATTTTATAGTGCATTTTGTCATCCAGTGGCCGAAATTGAAGAACATTCACATCATATAGTAGGTAGGTATCCATTTCATGTTCCTATCCTTTCTTCAAATATTTCCCTATCACAAAACTGAATAAAATTCGTTTTTAATTTACAGTCCACCTCTTCGTTAACACTCATCTTTCTTCATATATCATATATTTAACACCAGGAAGCTGTTTTTAACCAAATTATAACGCATCGGCATAGACTATTATGCTGAAAACTAGATTTCTCCGTTAATTTTACAGTTGTCTTTCCAAAGGTACAATTGATTCAGACAAATTCCGTTATATTATTTTTGGAGGACGAGAACTAACTTTCGGAAATCTGTCACAATAGATTTTCGCAGGTAGCAGTGACGCTAGGAGCTTATTTAGCACTGACCTCCAACTACGAGAACAAGAATTACATCCAATATTTATTTATACATTTCCATATTTCTCGATTAAAAGGTATTTCATATTTTGAGATTATTCAGAATAACTCAGGACTAAGGACTTTTAATGAATAGGTACGACTCATTCCCATATTTTCCTCCGTACAGTCCTTATTGCGATAATTTTTCTAGATAATTAAGTTTTTCAGATTTCAGGGAGATCGTTCTAGAATGTCTTTGAGTGTTTTCAGATATTTTAAACAATTTTCTTCTTTTAATTTCGAGTGTGTTTTCGAATTGAGGACTGAAATTTGAAACTGAAATTTGTTTTGCAATCTACTGAGTAAAAAACACCTTAACTACTAACTACTATACGTGTTGGCAATTTTTTCTTAGCTTTGATAATTTAATTTGCTCCACCCATGAACCAATGTTCACAAAATTTGGAAGTTACATTTCCGTAATAAAATATAACTATAAAATAAACCAAGTGGTAGTTATTGTGTCATGCCTGCATTCATTGACCGTGTGATTCTGTGTGATGTGGCGTGAAAAACAGGAAAATCGTGAAAGAATAATTCATTTAATAATCTGCATTATTTCGGCCTTACAAACTAAAGTCACAAACTTTAGTCAGGCTGTGGTTCCGTTGTACTGTCGCGACCTTAGAATCGGGATTTTCTATATTCGAACTCAGTTCTACCATGGCTCGATTCCCGTATTTAAACACATAACCATATAAATTTTGTGTTTGAAGCACTAACTTTGTGGTTATTCATTATAATAAAATTAATAAAACAACTTTGTTTTTAATCACTTTTTTTTTCCACCGTCCGTTTTCAAGGCTAAACGAGCTTCTTTCTCACTTGAAAATCTTAGAAATTAAAAAAGCTTTTTATAATACGAAAAAAATATTAAATAACCAAATAAACAATATTTCTTTTAGTCCACTCTTGTCTAGTTTCGAACGTATCATTCTCATATTACCATCATTTCAAGAAAAAAAAAGATTTATTTGTTTTATTGGCAGCATACTGATAAAATAAAATAAGAAACAATTCAATAGTTAAGTAAAATTTGAGAAAGAAGCATGTTTAGTTTTGAAACCGGTGGGTGGAAAAAAACAAAGTTGTTTTGTTTATTTTACTTTTTAAAACAACTACTTAAAAATAGCCATAAAATTTACATTTCGGTTTACCGAAATTATTACGATTTATCGTAAAAACGCAAATATGCCGTTAAAAAATAAATTTTACGGTTGCTTCATTTATTCATATCAAACTTAGTTGGGTACATTTTACATAATACCGTATTGGCCCGAATATAACGCGATGTTTTTGGCTAAAAATATTTTTGTAAAAAATACATTCACGTTATATTCGGGGTTTCGGCCGCGTCAGATGTACCAGAATTCACACTACCTACGCACTCCGCCAAGACTTTCGCCTGTTGCACGCACAATTTATGCGTAAGTCGGTAAGTGCGTTGGGAAGATCTGGAGGCAAATGAGGCGTCATATATTTTCATATATTTTTAATAATTCAATTTACCTAACTATTTTTTATTTATGTTGAAATTTTTCCTTTCATTTCTGCTCCAAATACATATGTTGCATTATATTCGAGGTCGCGTTATATTCGGACTGATACGGTATATTCATGAACTTATAATGGATTTTAGGCTGTGCCTGTGTCATAATAATTTATTTGGAAAAAAAAAATAAGAGAAATAATAACATATTATACAATGACAATGTTCATAACAACAGACCAAAATATAACATTGAATGCTTAAAAATATATATAAAATAGAAATTATACAAAGTTACAAACATTAGGTGCCTAATGTATTTTTGATAAACTTTTTCAATGCTCATTTCGCCCTTAATCATTATTTTCAAAGGGGAGTTTTCCGTATTACCACCGGGAAATTAAAATATGCCTTTTGTCAGAAACATATCCCTATTTCACGTACGTATCATTTAAAAATAACATATAAGAAATGTATGTATATAAAGTACAAATTATGATTTTTTTGGAAAAAAGGTGTATGTGATCTAATGTCGAATGCGTAAATTTAAGCAAATTAACTTTCTTTGGGCCTTACTCATAAACTTGCCTTTAAGTTACACTGAAGTGTAAAGTATTATTCGGAAGAAAATACCATCCTTATTATAGTGATAGAATAATTTATTTTGGTTAGTTAAATAAAATACCACATTTTATACAAATTATGCTACGACTTTTTCGTTTTTTTTTTAAATATATTTAACCCGTATATTATGCAAATACATTACTCTTTGAAAATCGTGTTTTGATTAATTTACCGTAAATCATTTTTAAACTTCTGTGTAATTCTATATTTGAGTATATGCATATGTCACCGCCACTCAATTGGACGGCTAGACTGTTTATTAAATACCGGCATCCAATTGAACGGCTAGGCCGTTCGTTCATTGAATGAATTAAAATAGCTCAACGTTCAACGTGTTGGTTGGTTGAAAGCTAGCCTTTTGGAAACGGATAAACCAAAAGCCGCCGGGTTAGGTTAGGATAGGTAGAGTAAAGTTAAAAAATGTTTATTACTAAACTTAACCTCACCTAATTTTAAATAACAAAATAAATTTAAAAAGAAATTAATTATTATTGTTGTGTTAAAATTAAACAGACTAAGCGACGTAAAGCACTTTTGTTAAACGTTGCTATCAAAATTTTGGCTAAGCGTCTGTTAACCATCCATTTGAATGCCGGCATTTAATGAACAGTCTAGCCGTCCAATTGAATGGCTGATTTAAGCGTTTGGCGGTGACATATAAGTACATAATATCTTTTTAAACTGGTTCTGTAAATGTTAGTTTTTTATTAACAGACTTGTAAGACGCGTTTTGGTGTGATCGGCGAATTTTCAAGATTATTCCAAAGCTAAGATGTCGGAGCGCCCGCTCACGCCTCGCTCGCGACTTTTTGAAAAACAACCGGACCGCATTGATGCACCGGCCATGGTATTCCTTTTTTTCCTGCTCCCAAATATGAAGGGGGACTGTGAAAGGACGACGTTTCGTGAACGTAGAGGAGATAAAGACCGAATCCTTGACGGAACTAAAGGCCATACAAGGCCATACATGGCAGTACTTGCCAGAAACTCTGGGCATAGGTGATGGTGAATAATGACTACTTTGAAGAGTACAATATACTAGTAAATAAAGAAAAATCTATTCGGAATACCTATTTAATTTTTATTTGTTGAATCATGTGTTTGTCACAAAATAACGTATGGTGACGAGGGGTGTAAGGAAGAAAATAATCTAGAATACACCCTTCTCAACCCCTATCTTTACATTGAACAAGTACCAAGTACCAATATAAATCCCTGGCAGATTTAAGCATTTATTGGCCGGCCTATGGGGCGAAATCAATTGGGCCTTCCCTGATTTATTTTTTTGCGTGATTTATACGTACCTACAAACTGGTTTTCCCTTTTTTTTTTTTTTTATATTTGAAATTAATTTATAAACCCTCGCGGATTACATTTATTGAACAAAATATTTTTTTCTTTTTCAGACCCATATTCTATTGTTAATTATATTTTGAACTTATTTTGTAGTGTTTGCCTTTTGTTTAGTTTTGTCTGGTAGTTTATTCTATAATTCCAGTCCCTGATTTATTAGTCTCGAGTGTCCTTGTCTTGTTTTAAAATGTTGTATGTGATTATTATTTAATTTATTGTCCTGGCTTTAATTTTATTTGGTTGTATTTTATATCAAGTGTACCTGTATGTATTAGGAAGAAATGTATTTACCATTGTTAAACAAACTAAATAAGTCCGTAAATAAATAAATATTGTTCTTATATTCTCGTATTGTGTCTGCGTTTACCGAATACATTTTTTTTTTAAGTTTTAGTTCTTTGTCTACAACTACATCAGAAGTTAATTTATGAATATTTTTTAAGGATACTAGGTAATTACATTTAATTGTTTAGATTGTTTAAAGAGTCATATAACTTACTCAAATATTTTGTCTGTCTTAGTAATCTGTTTATGTCATTTTGGTTTCCTGTTTCCCATGGTTGTTGCATATAACATATTTTAGATTTTACATGGGATTCATACATTAGATTTTTTCCGTTTTTGGAACAAAATCTCAACCATAAATTATTTTTAAAAAAGTAAAGGTTCTAATGGTACTAACCATGTCAAAGCGGATGAAGACTACAATTCCGGGTGTGAAATAGAACCAGAACCCTGGACGAGCGTTTTCGACTCGATGGCTACCTCAGGTAAAAATCATGAAAAAGAAAATCGAGTGGGGATAAGTCGACCTCGTAATGTAGCGTATTCGCCTAACATACTTGAGGTCCCGGGTTCGATTTCTGGCAAGGTCGGCACGAGACATTTGTTTAAACGGAAATTTGAAATATTAAAAAAAATATTTAGTGAAAAATAAATATTCGCGTTCCTATGATTTACCCAAATATTTCATTTTGAGGGCCATTTTCAACGAGTTTTAAATAACTCACTATTAAAAAATTGAAATCAAGTTGGGGTAGTGGGATTCGAACCACGGACCTTTGAGCAGCGAGTCCGAGACACTAGCCACGGGACCACAACCCGACTCAAATTTCACGACATGTAACAAAAATTATCCAAATACGCTGCGATTGGAGCGACAAAACAGTGCCCTATGCACCGCTGGGTGCGGATAGGGAAATGATAACGATACTAATTTTGACGAAAATAACAACAGAGACGGAGAACACTTTTAGGGCTTCTAGGAAAATATCACATACTACGAATACCGATAAAAATATATTAAATGGATTTAGAATAATCAATTGTTTTTTCAAAATCAATATAAGTATTACAGAGAAATGTTTTCATACATAAATGTAAAAAAGAAATTTAATAAAAATACGTTCGTAGAAAAACGCGACGTGTTTGGCCTTGGTTGTTGTGATGTCAAGATTCGTGATATTGTTTTACACAAATTTCAACGGCCACAAACAAATAAACATGAATCGTGACGTATTAGAGGCGTGGCGAATGGAGTCACCGTTTTTGCGGGAATTCAAAATTACAAATTTAAAAATATTTTTTGTGCTAATAATTAGCAAAAAAAATTTTTTTGTTGGACAGTATATCATAGACTTTATTACTTTAAAAATGTTTTTAAAAAAGGTGATATTTCCCTGTTTCAATTTAATTTAACTCTACTACTTTCATTGCCCCTTTTACCATGGGTTTGGCAAATTATATGGAGGGCTTTTGTCGAATTTGGACATTCTTCCTAATGTTCATATTGCAAACGCGGCATTGACTATTTGAGCACCCATATTTTTTTTAATAATTTTTAGGTAGAATTGCGAATGGAACACACTAGTGGAAAGTGATCACTTAAACCAACCAATGACAAACCACAAGCCTATCTCAAAAATGTTCTCAAACTCATGAATTTTTTAATTAAAAAAAAAAACATCTTTTTGGTGGTATTGTTTTTTAATATAAAACATTTTTTATTCAATCACATATTTGAAAAGCGCAAATCACGTTTTAAAAACAATTCAATGGAATATAATCCCCATAACAATATCAGTACAAAATGTGTAGGTAAGTTCATGCGTTTAAAATCAACAAAGAAAGAATCCACAAATAAATTGGTTTCTAACAGTAAAGCAGAAAATAAACTATATTGTAGCAATTATTATTCATAAAACAAATAAGGGGATAAATAAAATAAAAAATATGATCAAATTAAACTACCAAACTAGAGATAAAAAGAGATAAGATTACCAATGAGGAGAATAACAGTCCCAAAACCTTTGACATATATATATATATTTTTTTTAAGTAGTAACACGAAAATGTACCCAAAGTTACTAAGTTTGTTTATTTATACCAGGGCTGCATTTAATTATCATGTATATGCTCCCAACAATTAGAGGGTACTCATTTGTGGTACATAAAACAACAATCAACATTAGTTTTTGGTGGATCCCAGTCAGATTTTTTTCCTTACTTTTCTTGTAATTTTGACCCGTTTATTTATTTTCACTGGATTTCGGGAAATGCAAAGTTATATTTTAAAATTATATTTCTATCAGTGCATCCCTTAAACTAAGAGCTTTGCAATTGCGCCGCTTAACGTAGTTTGAAGTTAACAAAAAATCATATTTGTTTAATTGTTTTACGCTTTGTTAATCACTCGTAAACAAATGAAAAGTTACACAATCCTTTTTACAATGTTTATCTGAAAGGTTTTTATACGCTTTCATGACACAAGCGGGCATTTTGGTTTCGATTCTAAACGTCTCGCCTGGCTGGCGGTCGAAGAACGACTAAATACGCATCGGGCATGACTGAGCGTTTGGGCACCAGTTAAGTGACTCAGGGGCATGTCTGTGTGTATTAATATGTCCAATGCCCAAAACCACTTGAACAAGGGATTAGAATTGTACAATGAGAGTTACCTGAAGAAATAAAAGAATTTGAAGTGTTGAAATATTTCAAATTTACTTGAAAAAATAAATCTTCATAAATTTTTATATGAAATTGTAATGTTGTTAAAAGTTTATACTAGTTTTTAGATGTTATGAACTAACTTAATAAAGCAGTAATAAAATAAAAAAACAATTAATTCATAATCTTTGAGTTCAATACTTTTCATTTTAAATAGTAATAAATCACCCACCCAACATTTATTATCATCTGCAGTAGAGAAATAGAATAAAAAAACATTTTAAACATAGTATATAAAATCAAATCTATAAAAAACAATAAATTCGATGTTGAAACAACTTGTAAAAAAATATTAAAATATGTTAAAATTGTTGGTTCATTTTTGCCACACTTAAAAGTTAAGACATACTGGTAACAATAGTTATGACTGACATATAAATTACATTATAAAATTAAGTTAGGTATATGGGTAGATTTGTTATTTCAAAAAATATATATGTTATTCAAGTTGAACTGACTAAACTATTGTTTTTTTATTTTAAAGCATCATTGAAATTCCATAAGCAACAAATTTACTTCTTAAACGTAAAGAAAAGATAGGATGAGATTATTTTTTTAAATCAGTTTTTTTTTAAATTACATAAACACATTTGACAATAATCTAACAAATATCCCCAATGGAATTTAGTTTATAATTTAATTAATGTTTTTTCAAAGGCATCCAAATATTTTTTTTTCAAAAGAATTCTCTTAATTTAAAATCAAAGTTTCATCAGCAGATTACTAATTCCCATATATTTACTTAATGATAGTAAATAATTATAATAAAAAATATATTTTTTAAATAAATGCTGTGGCATCACATACATTCCACATTTACACCAAAGCGAGGTATGTTTTGTATTCATAAATTGTAGTTAATTTAGAGAACCCAGAATTTCACCCATACACAAAATGGAGTCAAGTTGGCATTTTCAAATCATTTAAAAAATTTACTACAGGAGGAATGGCATATAATCCAAAAGAACAATAAAAAACAAGAATACCTATGTTCTTTTGACGTAATTGTAATTTTTTTATTTGGCTGTGTATATGACACGGGTATATTGGTAACATACAATGTAGAAAACCTGGTTTTTTATGCTACAAACGTATATTATAACAGAAGTAGACAGGTACTTAAAAGTACCAAGCCGCCGATTATACATACAAACCAAAAACTACCTTAAAACCAATATCACTCGAGGGTTTTGTGTTTTGACAAACAACCTTAAATAACAGGTATACTTTTTTCGAAACGAAATATACGCATTCATTAAAAATCAATCATTACAACAAATATGTATAAGGATTCCAATGAATGCATATAACAATAATTTAATTGAATGATTATAAATTCCGAATTTTGAGTATTCACTAACAAAAATACATACTGCTAAAATAAATGCCTTTAAGACCAGTTTTTTTTAAATATAAAATCAGCAAGGATAATGTTTGTTTGAAAATATGCAAGCAAAGTAAAAACACACAGATAAAAGAGATAAAAATATATATATGATGCCATATTTTAGTCCTTCTTTTTACTGGGGTTTTAGGCTTCATTGAATCCTTCTAGAATCCATTATTAACTCTATTGAAACAACCCAATAAAATACCATCCGCATTTGAATGGACGTAAAAATATATGAAAAATTAAAGAAATAGAGATACTGCAAGACTACTGCGCAGTATTACAAATTAAACCAAAAAAAAAAAACAAAAGAAAAACTAAAACTAATCTAAAGTGACATTATAGATTTTAAATCTATTTTGTAGTCCACTTTGATAAAATCCACTCAGAATTAATATTCTCCTTATATAATAGTTTCAAGCTTTCCACAAGAGATTTTGAAAACTTGGGAATTTAAGTATTTGTTAGAATTAACAGGATAAAAATTACAAAGGAAAATAGTGAAACACATTTTTGGTTACAATTCAATACTGACTTAGATCATTTTAAGAATATCAGAATATTGCTATGGGCCTACATAGAATTAAAAAAAGCAAATATCACAATGTAGATTCTAACTAGAAATGTGTTTTTTTCCATTAAAAAGATTAATGGGTAAAATTGGGTCGACAACTATACTTACTAATAACACTTTAATATCACCAATTGACACAAGATCCTCTAAAATGCTGTTTGTAGTTAGGTAAGGGCCAGCGATAAAATTCATATTCATTATATTTCCATAGTTTCCAGAACAAAAAAAACATTTTTAACAGTGCATGGTTTTCTAAAAATATTAGGTACATTAGTTGTAAACAGAGCCGGAGCTACCACAAGTTCAGTCGGCACAAAGAACCTGACACTCACTTACAAGGGAGGGGAGAATAATATGCTCATATTAATTTACAAACCCGAATACTCCCGTCCCTCTTCAGAAAGTGATGGGGCACTAGCGCCTCTTAGATCCGGCGCTAGTTGTAAATGTTCATTTTAATACTCATTAATAGATGTATCACAGTCTGCAATGCTGGTATCTGCTATACTATCATCCATAAAGCAGACTGCGGAATCTGTGGAACTGTTGGCTATTTCTACGTCTTTTTTAACATTCATTGGGCTATCAGTCTCACCAACTCTCCCCACTTTAGGTAAATCAATGTCTTCCACTTCTTTGGCCTTCCTCTTGGCCTTGTTAGCAGTGAACACTATGGGGGCATCACTTTTGTTCGATGCGAAGGAATTATTTAACGAGGAACAGGAAGATGTGCTGGAAAAGGAACGTACTCGTCTCCGTATATAAATATCAGTCTTCTTTACTTTTTCGGACATCTTGTTTTCAAAGTCTTCTATATATTTTGCTTGGTTTATGTAGTCACTCGGTCTCTGCTCCATGTACTTTTCATTAACAGCAATGTCTAAATAGATACAATGTTAATTGTTAAAAATCGAACTATTTTTGTTTTAAATTCTATCTCTAACGTCAAAAAGGAAAGCTATTTCATTTTCACTCACAAAAACACGATACCATAATTTTTTCACACAATTCACATTTAATTTTTGTGTTGTTAGAATACATAAAGAGAAAAATAAACAGTCGATTGATATTTCTTATTGAAAAATAAATATTTAATGCAGTTCATTGAAAAATCTAACACTAAATGAATCTAATGTAAAATAGTGAACAAATAACAGAACTATGAATTTCTAATTTACAAAAGGTGTTAAAAAAACAACAATAACCTAATTTCTGTTTTACATGTAAATTTAAGGTTTTCTAAACAAACTTTGCGTGCATTTTCTGTACATTTATTGAAAACTTTGGCATTGATCATTTTGTCAAATAAGCTAGAAAAAATTTGTTTGTAATTTTTTTCAATAAAAACAATTTGAATTTACAAAGAAATATACATGTGCTTTTTTTTATTTTTAATTTAAGTTATGGCGGAGTGGTAAACAATTGAATGACAAGCCTAACAAGCCCTAAATATGATTGAGATAATTACAATGAGGAACTTTAGAAATAGTAAAATTTAGAGCTTTAAATTAAACGGCAAGGTTTCTTGAAAATGTACCAAAAATATTCTAAAATATTTTAATGAAAACGAACTACTTTGAACGCCATCACTAGTTCATGTGACTCGACCAATGATAAGAGAGCTGTGAAAGATTTCCAATTAACGATACGTCAACGGACCAATCGGAAGAATGAACCGAGAAGAAGCGGAAGAAAACCTGAGACCTCACATGCGGATTAATTTCAGAAATACAAAACTTTAAAAATACATTGCGCTGATAATAGGATAAATAAATCAAAAATGGGCTCAGTTTAATAGACTATTAGTAAATTTTTAAAAAGCCACTGAACATCCTTATTATGAAAAATTTATAGTTTGTATTTTGTATAACAGCAAACCATTTTTATATTGGAAATAAGGCCAGAAAAACAGTGACAAAAAATTGTTTTAGATTGTTATTCCAGAGTTTTTAGCACTTCTTGTCGATGTTCAGACAACATTGCAGCATCCATCAACTGTGGAATTTTAAAAGCTTCCCCGATAAGTTGTCTATTTTCATATCTGAGATAGTTTTATTGAGAAATGACAATTTACTAACCTGATCCCAGTAATTCGTTTACCATAAAGGGAAAGAGCCAAACAACTAAAGGAGTTTGGCCTTTAACATAATGCGCTTCTTTATGGTAGAATAGCAGACCGTCTACCGGTGGAGTGTTATCAGGATAATATGGCCAAATACTTAAAAGGCGGCTCAGATTTTCCCTGCTGCAGTCCAATTTCGGTATAAGTTGTATTTTGTAATTGTTAAATTTTGATATGGTACCAAGTTGAGGACATTCTTCAAATTTGGATTTCAGCCAATATTCCCTCAACTGCATCTAAAATTAAAAATTGCAATCTAAATACAGTCAAACTTGGTTATTACGAGGAAGACTGGACCGACTGAAATGGCTCGCTATAAGCATTACTCGTTATACCAGAAAAAGGTTTTTTAAATACAATTGCCATTGCAGTTTGTCACTATTGAAATTTATAATAAATGCTAACAAACATACCACTTTCTAAATTTCAAATTCAGATAAATAAACATTAGTATTTTATCACAATGTTGACAATGTGATAAGGACAGAATTAATTTTTTACACACTTCAACATATTTTACAAATAATTGCCACTTTTTCACAAAATGAAACACTTCGGCTTGTTTATGGTCATATTTACAATTCAAGGGTTAGGACTAGTAATATTCATTATGCATTGATCATAGAACATAAAAATAATTAAAAAAACATTATAAAAACTCCCGAAACAAGGATGTTATTCATAAACTACCAAAGAAGTTGCCAATTCTAAAAAGATGCCGAGCCTGTGCTTATTAACTTCACAAAGCTTGGATTTTTTACATGCAATTTCAACCACATGCGTGATACTTTCTCAATGTTGTCAGCGTAAACACCAATCAGGTACTTAGACACTTACATAGTGTCATAAAAGTAAATCAATCGCAACGCCCAGCGGAATCGGTAATAAATTAGTCCCCTGTTTTGATTTTATTACTTAGGTTCTTGTGTTATGTTTTTAAACAATTGAAGCGTTTTTGCTCAACTGTTAACAATGTTTTTGTTCGGTATGATGTCCGAGAAGAAGCTCATTATAAAAGGGAATAAATGTATGGAAAATATCAAAAACTCAAATGTCAACTAACGTTTCCTCATTATATCCGAGATCTCGCTATTTCCGTGATTGTTATAACCAAGTTCAAAAATGTATTTTTTAGTGGGATTTTCTTCAATGAACTTGATATTTTAGAACTGACTTAAAAACACTGCAATTTTAAATCTCTTCCACTTGTTAAAAATGAATTTGAGTTGATTGAAGAATCTGTGCATTACGAAACTATATAGCAATACTTTAAACGAGTCCAATTAGTCGCATGGTTGGCATAATGTTGTGTTGGAGACGACTGCTGCGAGTACATTGGTCAGCACAGAACTAACGAGTCGATACTGAATGAACTCGGTGTCAACCACATGTTTATCCGCATAATGCGAGCGGCGCACCCTCCGTTTCATTGGGCAGGCGCATTGTGTGAGCGGGGCCGGACACCCTGGATTGACATATCATGCTTGGAACAGTTGATGGTAGACAAGTAAGGGGACGTTTACAATGAGGTGGACAGATGTAATCAAGAGAAGCACAGGTGCCACACTATAGGAGTCCACGAGAATGGCGGAGGACCGAGGACAGGGCAGACTCATCCGGGAGCGTGGTGGTCACGATCCTCATAACCGGGGAACCGACCAGGAAGGAAATTGTATAGCAAACTATTTTATTTTTAAAATTTAAAATGCTGTTTTTTTCATTCATGTTTGTGATTGGTCAACTTAAACCGAATGGTGATGATGTGTACTTACTTCACAATCATTCAGAGGGAAAAGGCCCCAAGCAAGTATATCGAGGACAAATAATTGTTTCAATTTGTCATTCATTATACAATCTACAACGCAGTACTGTTCATATTTGAAGTCTTTTTTTGATCCTCCAGGTAACAATGATGAAAATTCTTTGTAGAAGTGACCAGTCTTTGAATACGCCACAGTTTTACTCTGTAAACAAAAATACTAAATTAATGTGTAGGAAGAACATCAGGCGACAAGTTGTAGGTTAGAATGGTAAACTTTGAAGGTGGCATAATCGATTAACAAATAATGTGACCAAATAATTCGTAACAATGAGATTATCTGATTGATCGACTAATAAATAATCGGTTATGGTCAGAAACAAAAATAATAGGGTTGTTGTCCCGTGGATAGTGTTGCAGACTTATGGACCAGAGGTCTAAGGTTTGAACCCCACTCTACCCCAACTTAATTTCCATTTATCTAGTGTAGTTAATAATGAGTTATTTACAACTCGTTGAAAATGGCCCTGAAATTGAAATATTTGGGTAAATTATAAGAACGTAAATATTTAATTTTAAAAAATTACTTTGGAAGAAATGGTTTTAGATAAACATTACTGCACTGTTAATTACCTTAATGATTCGTTCTATACCCAAAAGCTAACATAAAGGTGAACAATGATTTCGGCCATAACCGTACATGTTACTATCATTATCACTCCTTTCCCGCACTTAATAGTGTAAAAGGCACAGCATTGGTATGCCAATAGCAGCATATCTTGATCATTTTTCTTGCATGAAAGTAAAATTATCAATCTTACGCTTAAGGTGCCAGTTCAGAAACTATGAAATATTCTTGTTTAACCCGGGGGGCTAATTTTTAGGGGGGCTACCCATACGAACTTACGTGATACGTCCCCGATATCATCGCCCAAACGCAACAAGCTGTATCCCGTACGTCCAGATAGAAAAAAGTATACCCGCAACAACAGAAATGTTCGTGATACGTCAAAGTCCTACTCGCTCTACGCATACAAATATGTTATAAAAATAAATATGTATAAAAAGTCAGTATCCATATTATGCGTATAAAACACATTTTAATAATATGGCACAAGTACCTTTGAAAAATCGTTAGCATAGTACATTTTAAATTATTTTTATAAAGATGATTTTAATTCACTGAGACTCATAAAAACATGTGAAAATTATAATGTATGAAAATGATATTTACCCCAGAGGCCACTACAAGAACTCGAGTTCCCTTCGGACAAGCTAAAAAAAGCCAATTCTGCTGCAAGTCTTCAGGTACATTGATCATCCATTCAGACAGCATCAAAGTATCAGCATAAAATGGTTTCTTTTTGTGGAAACCAGGGACAAAAACTTTTGGCTTGTATGTCTGAAAATAGAGACATGAAAAGATTTATGTAAAATTATTCGCCTCTTAAACCTACCAATGACAGTTCATAAGCCCTGTAAATGCCTAGACTTGCATATTCCCCTCCTGCGAATGTTTAACAGAAATTGAACGTTGAATAACAAAAATAAAAAGGGATTTTCTTCTTCTTCTTTTTTTTGGCCTTTTCACCTCTCAACTCGGGTGTTCTGGCCAGTGTCCAATTTTTTGGTTTTTTTCTTACATATCAATAGATGGATCAATAGTTGATGAAAAGTAAAAATGTACATACATATACATACAAAATGTACAAAATGTACAAATGTACATACATATACATACAAAATGTACATAAAATAATGTACAAACATCGTGCAAGTTTCAGTAATTTTCATTGGTAGTTTACTTGCAGGATTTTATTTTTATTATTACTTAAAACTATGCACAAAATTTTTCCTCACCGGTTTTGATTTCTTTTCATTTCCTCTTTGTTCCAAATCAGCTTCCCTAATTAAGTCCAGTATTCCTCTAGAAGCATTTACTTGGGAATCCCTTTTCCTGAAATAGAAAAAATAATATAATTTACATTTTTTTTTTTGTTGGATTATTAAAAATAAATACACAATATAATTAATACGCCCAATAATTAATTGACTATGAAACAATAGTATATGTATATATGTACTGGAAATGTAAAATATAATAACTTTTGCAAGGATGTGACGTAATATAATATAATTTAACCCTAATTTGCACACGATGGTGCATAGGACACGGCATTGATTAAATAAATGCAGCGCATCTCAACTATCTGTTACAGGAAAGTAAATCAGAAAATATATCAGGCCTACGCTCCAGGTGCAATTTCAAGGACAGTGAAATATCGCAATGTAACATCAACTTATAAACAAATATTTCTTGTTGACCTTCCCAGAAACCAAACCCAGGACCTCAAGCATGGTAAGCAAACGTCCCAACCACTACACTACGAGGTGGACACTTTGCCACTCGATTTCCTTTTTAAGGATTTAGCCATCGAGTCAAAACCACCCGTCCAGGATTCTGTTTCTATTTCACACACAGAACTGTATTCTTCATCCGCTCGGAAACATACTATAATAACAGTGTACAAAAATATACAAACAAAAACAACATGATCTTTATAAATCCAATCTCCATAAAATAGCAATTTTTTTTTCCCTATGTGCACCTAATGGTGCATAGGGCAATGCATTGGTACACCAATCGCCGCGTATCTTGATCATTTTTGTTACATGAAGGTAAGATGATCAGTCTTACGCTTCAGGTACCAGTCCAGGGACTATGAAATATTCTAGTGTGAAAAAACCCTTTTGAATAAATGTCGAGAATCAAACCCGAGACCTCTTGCATAGCAAGCTAACGCGCTGACCATTACACCACGAGGTCGACAAAATGGCATTAGCGGCATCTAAAAACTTTAAGAAAACTGTATTATTTGAGCAAACAATTTATATTTACATTGTTTTAACAACAAAATAATAGATCATCATCATCATATATATATGTAAATATTTGCCGCTTAAAAAAAATTATACCGTCAATTCTTAAATGTTTAAAGCATGGGCAGGAATAGGCTGGAGAGCATGTGTAAAGATCAAATCTCCCCAGCGATTGCAGAGTCAAGAAAAAGAAGAAGTATTTCTTCATTTTATCTGTAGTAGGTGGGTTGGCATTTGAATAACTGACTTTAAATTAAAAATAAATATTTTAGAGAAGAACATCAATGACAAAAATTGTGCTCTACAAATTTAGTAAATGATTGAGAATCAAGATGCAACTGCAGTTCCAAATCGGAGGGCTGGTAGGGGAAAAAGAGGAAGAAACAATATATGACTGCTGTAATTTCTACAAGTACAAAGCAAACTATACAAAATATTGCAACGTAAAGCTAATACACAAAAACTGGATAATAAATTTGAGTGTTTGTATATTAGCATTCACACTTTATACAATGACAGTTATTTTGTGTAGTTTATTTATTTATTATTAATTAATGGAATATCCATTATTTGTGATAATCTGGATACATATTACAAAGCCAAAATTACAAATATAAGAGACAAAACAAAAAGCAACAGAGTTTTGTCAAAACATCCAATGACAAAGACGAGATCAGGATTATTTATTAAGTGCTCGTTCAAATCATGGTAGACTTAGGCTGAAAAAATCTAGATATTGTCTTAGGTTTACAATACAACAAAAATAAGACATTGGTGCATCCAACCCATAGTTTGTTCTTTAAGGAACAACATTGCATTGTTTCTCAACTTACGGATCAGAACATTGAACTTTATTTGTCCAAGTACCTAGTAATGGTGCATAAAATATACCATTTAATATGCTGAATTTATAAATAGAGTTGATGTTAGTTCTGTTTTCGTAGACTCGAAATATACAAGAAGTTTTAGTGATTTATTTACCATACTATCTATAAGTAAGCTCGTTATAAGTCAGTTTGTAGTCCGTCAAAACTCCTAGATCTCTAATGCACTTAACTACATCCAGTTTAGAGTTGTCTATTAGGTACTCAAAAGTTTATTTTTTGCTCTATGAAAAGACACTATTTTGCAATATTTAAGAGTTGATGTCTGATTAAAGAAGAAAACAGTATTGTAAGATTTTGATTATATTATGAATTTTGTTATCGTCAGCAAAACAGCCAAAAAGTAACAGGTAGTAAATTATTTTTTAACATTATGAATTATCGCACTTTGTAAGTAAACGTTTATTAAGCTTCTTGATTTATAATATCCTATATCTACCCCCATAGCTCATACATGAACTACTTACTAATAAAATGCTGTATAGAAACCAGGCATAAACATTCACTTAAACCTGTTAAACTTTCTTGAACTCTAGCTACTTTAAAGAATTAAGGCATTTAAAAAATCAATGATTTTGACTAACTGATGACGATTGAACTAACATGAAATTAAGAATTTATTTTATTTTTAAATATAAAAAAATTGTTGTAAATGATTAACTAAAAACTATTAAAACATTTGTAGTTTAGAGAAAGTACAGCTAAATGTAAGGAACGTATTGTAAAGATGAAGAGTATAAAGAGGGATGTATTATTATTTCATTTAAATCTTAAATAGATAAGCAAGTAATGCCATTTTCTGAAAATGTTTTCATTAGAAAAAGTATCCAAAGTTCAAGTGTGATTTGAATGGATTAAACTTAGTACAGTATTTTAAAAAAAGTACTTAATCAATGAATTTGATTTGCACATTTTTTTTTTACTACAATACCTTCATACCCACTTGAGTCAATTATGTTCATCAAAACTTTATAATACAAATAATAAATTGGGGAGGGGGTAATCAAACGTTTTGAACCAAGCCAAATACACAGCTAAATGTATAATTCTACCAAAAACAGGCCCTAGTTTCTAATAGATACATAAATATGACCAAAAAAAAAACATAAACCGTAAATTTTATTAATTTGTATTTAAAACCATTTAAAGTATGACACTGTTTAAGATAAATAATATTTGCACAATATTTCTTACTCTTTTTGCGCTTTTAACAAATCAGCTCTCCTTTTTTCTTGAGTAAATCTTGGATCTCCGCGCGATTTGTAGTAAGCAGAGTGGTTAGGAACATCCTTTTTTGTAGACAAAGTAGTTGAAAATGAATTGAGTAAGTCCTCCATGATTGTCCTTTACTACGAATCCGAATTATAAAACAAATATGTGCACTATTTACAGCACGCAAATTCAAAAGACCGGTCTCGTTTTTGACTTTGACAATTTGGTAAAAATAAGGTGTTGCCTGATGTCGTGTTGACGGTTCACGGTTTTTAATTTACGCTGCGCGCTTTCTAAGAACTTTATAAAATACGGGGTATGTAGATAAACTATACATAATTTTACGTTGCAGATAATCATCATTTATATATTAGCTATTTAAAATAGATAAACATTTATTATAAAAATAAAAATGAAAATACTTATCATATTTTTGTACCTTTGCAGGCCTAAATGTCTTTGTAAAGTAAACATGTAATCATTTATATAAAAAAGTCTAGATTCTGTTTGATATTTTTTTTCGTTTTCATTAATAAAAACAAGTTAAAACTTGTAAAAAAAGTTGAAAGCTTACGTTAAATGTATTTCAAAATTTAATCTCTTTTGGTAACAAACATGCATTTTTTATACGCCCCCACTCGTTTGCGAGTGATTTTTAAATATAAACTTGCTGCAACAGATACGGAAAACATTTTTGTGAAAGGAATGAAGAAGTCTTGCATAATACGATTTAGATATATTAACTACTTATTGCTTTGACATCATGGTAAGCATCATAGGCATTTTAAATATTTTTATTAAAATAAAAAAATACATAAGTTTTAACCACTTGTTTATATGTATTTTTTAACGTTTTTTTTTGCACGCACAGAGAAGAACGCATTTTTTTTTACATAAAATGCAAAAAGTGGCGTCAGTGTACCTTACGAAATAAATTTCTGAGCACAAATTTATAGATTTAGGATTTTGTGCTATCGTTTTAATCTCGTTTAAAATAAATACTTTAAATAACTTTCCTAATCTTTATTGCTTCTAAACGCCAACGGTACATATGTACAATAATACAATATTGAGTTGTGCACTATCAATCGGTGTATTTCATTGTTGATTACGAGTTAAAAGGTGAATTAAAATCGTTTTTTTTTTGGCTAGGTATAAATAATTGTACAATAATAAGTCTTAATTCTGTAGGTATAGTAAATGATTCGCAGGTAGTCATGGAACAGCGGCAGAATAGGTAGAGATGAATTTCGTATTCACGAATACCGATGCACTAATTTTCCTCGAAACTCAACCGAGCAGCCACACTACCGCATTTCTTTTAGTATTATGATCGTTTTTTAAAAAATGTAATCTATGACTAACGCGTATTTGATTTTTATTTCAGATTTAATCAGGTAGGTACACTCAAATATCCGTAGTATTTATCATGTGACAATGAATGTTTATTTTATTATACGAGTACCTGTTTATGTAGTGACCACTGAATAGTTAATACGTAGCGACTTAGTTAAGTGTGTTGGTTTCAAAAAATAAAAATAAATAAATAAATAAGTACAAAAATGTAGGTAGATATAATAAATACAAGACATCGGTATCATCGGTAAACATAGGTATCTAATAATCGTAGGTAATATATTATTGGGTTGGTTATTGTTTGAGTAAGGAAATGTCTCCCCAAAACATTATATCGTCGGTCGGCGTGCACTTAAAAAAAAAGTTAAATGTATTTCACAGTTTTAAAATGTACAGAGTTTCTTTGTTTCAGGTCTCGACTAGCTAGGAAATTCTTGTGTTTAGGAAGGACGTTTTTTTTTTCATTAAATGATGCTTAATAAATTCAAACAATAATTATAACATTAGAAAAAATCAATATAAATATAAATTAGAAGACATGCGGGTAGTAATAATAAAAATTGAATCATAATAATAAATTAGAAAATATGCCATTAATAGTAAAAAAATGAGACATACTTATTATAAATTAGAAAACGTACCGATTATAATAAAAATTGAAGTATAAATATAAATTTGAAAATATTTCGTTAAAAATTAAAAATTGAAGAACAAATATAAATTAGAGAATATACCATTTATAATTAGAAAATTAAAAATACGTGTAAATACTCGTATTAATAAGAAACATAAAACATATGTAAATGAATAAACATAAAAACTAAAACTAAAATATACATAAAACAAAATGGAGATATTTGGCAATTGAAAGCAAAACAATTTTTAGTCATGAAAATAATTACAGGATGTAAAAAAGTCTACCCCTTATCCACTTGCTCACCTTCTTCTTATAAACATTGTAACTGACAGACGCCTTTATTCAATTCAATTCAATTCATTTATTTTAAATATAACATATACATTACAAACATATATTCAGTACGTATATATTATAAAAAAGAGAAGAAATACTTGAAAGAGACTCAATAACCCTGACAGTACGCAGAACAAATCCTAACATCTTCAACGCATTACCACTGATTGTCTCTATGTGTTCATGAAATGTCAGAAGGCTCACAAATCTAACGCCCAGATCCTTAACATTCGATGTTCGTATCAGATTCTGGTCATTCATTTTGTAGCAAAAAAAAAAGAGTTTTTAGGGCCCTAGTGAAGGACTTGACCGAACACTTGCCAACATTAAACCTAAGTTTGTTTCGCCTTCCCCATTCAGATATATTAGATATATCCGCTTGGAGAAGACAAAAATCGCCAGAAGTTGTCCCCTTTAAGTATAGTTTTAAGTCATCTGCAAACAACAAAAAACGCGAGTTAAAAATATAATTTTTAATATTTTTAATGAAAGTTGAGAACAACAATGGACCCAGGTTGAGCCTTGCGGGACACCCGAGAAAGTATGGAAACACTCTGACGCGAATAGACCGTAGGAGACGTATTGGTTTCTGTTTTGGAGGTAGCTTGCCATTAATTTTAACATACCATCCGAGAAATCGATCTCATACAGCTTATTTAATAAGACATCATGGTCGACAGTATCAAAGGCCTTGGCGAAGTCATAATATGAACAGTCTACCTGATGTCCTGCATCCAGAGCTTCCGTGACGTAGTCTGTAAAAAACATTAGATTGGTCAACCGAGCGGCCTTTCCTGAACCCATGTTGTTCATCAATAACATAATAAATGACTACTCGGGAAGTGACGATTCTACATATGATAATTTCAAATACCTTCGCTGGTGCAGAAAGAACCGCTACAGGTCTGTAATTTTCTACTGATGACTTAGATCCACTCTTATGTATAGGTGTTACTTTTTACGTCTTCCATGTTTCTGGAAAGACCCCCGTATTAAAAGAAAGATTATACAAAAAACAGAGGGGTTTTTTTATCAGTTCTACACAACTTTTTAGGAAGAATGTCGGAATAAAATCTGGTCCGAGAGAATTAGTATTACTTTTTTAATAGTGTCGGCCACATCCTTCTCATTGATATTTTGAACATCAATAAACTGTGCACCGGTCTGTGAACATTTATGTCATTACCGCCATTTACAATTTTGTCAAAAAATATATTTTCATATTGTGAGATATTGGATGTTCCCTAATCAAACGATATGCGTGGGACCAATAGAAGAAGGTGAGCTTTCTGAAAATGAACAGAACCGCGGATTGAAGTAAATAATGTGTTAGATTTGATTTGATTTTAACTTTTCAACGACTATGGTAAATTATTCCTTCGCGCGCGGTGATGTAACATCGTCTTACCACAAGCAAAAGACGGAATATTCAAAAGTTCAGACATTTAAAAAAAACATGGAGACATACTGTTGAATAATTTCTTATCCATAATTTATAAAAATAAACGTATTATTTAGCCCTGTTATAGAATAAAAAGTAATTTTAAACCAAAAATACGTCGGTCATATAACTAGCATACACTCCCGCTAACTACCAATAACCGACTGATTGAACTAATTTGTTATTTTGTTTTTGTTTCTTTCTCACAAACACCGGCGACAGAACAGCGTATCTGTCTCTATTGTCATGAGTTCTATATTCGTGCTCTCTCTACACACATTTATTGCTGTATTGGCGTTAAATTCATTCTTCGCGTAGCAAGTAAAAATATTTTTTGTATTAAAATCCAGCATAGTTACACAAATATTACTTTCCAAATTCGGTGTGAAACTGGCTATTTAAAGATTACGAAAAATACAACTTCATAATTTAAAAAAATAAGAGAGATGCATCAAGTCTTGAATCGCATGTACACTAGTATGACATCACAGCCACACAAGAGTTAAGAACAGTTATTTTCTGACTCGTGGAAAAGTTGATTTATTACATAAGCGGTAATGCACGCCAACCGACAATATTCGGTAGGTACTAGTCAGTACAATTTAGTAAAATTAATTATTTATGAATGAAAGTGTAAGATGGAGCAGATAATAATGCACTCATTACAATATTAATCTAGGTCTTTATTATTTTTCATCATCACTTTCATTCCGAACCTAATGTTTTTTTAAAGTTTTTTTTCAAAAGATATAATTGCGTTCTTGTGATTTAACCCTCAGAGTAATAATGCGCCAAGCTATAGATGAGCCCAAACGTAGGAAAACCATTATATGACTATTGGGTATTAAGTAAGCTACAGTTCGCAGCAAAACAATGGGCCGTACTCAGGTCGAGAATTGCCAAATGGATATTAATTTGCATTGTAATTACTTTTAAATATGTACCTGTGTATTTATCACACACCTATATGTTTATAAATTTGTATAAACCACTTTAATTTTGAGTTACTCTTCGACCGGTTTCGAGGTTACTACCTCATCGTCAGGAATTAAACTTACTTGTAATTACACGCGTTGGTATTTATATTATAAAATATTGTATGAAAGAGACAAAAAAATGAAAGAAAGAGAGAGAAAGAAGATAAAATGAATCATAACGGGAATATTTTAAAAAGAGGACTCGAAGTTAAATTTAATTGATTATTTATTATAATAAAATAAATAAAACAACTTTGTTTTTAATCACTAATTTTTATTTTTCACCCACCGGTTTGAAGATGAAGCTTGTTTGCTTTGAAACCGGTCGGTGAAAAATAAAAATTAGTGGTTAAAAACAAAGTTGTTTTATTTATTTTATTACAATGAATAACCACAAAGTTAGTGCTTCAAATATAAACTTTAGATTATTTTTTATTTGAAGTTTTTGATTAATGGCTTTACTAATTTCTAATCGTTCTAAATTGTCTAAACGGAAACCATGTTTATTGACATGCAAAATTTCTACCCCCATTTCTTGGTTTAAATCATGGTTTTCGGATATAAAATGATTTGCGAATTCTGAAAAATTATTATTACTGAGACATTTTATATGTTCTTTGGTTCTAACTTTAAATTTACGTGAAGTTTTGCCAATATAGAAATTTGGGCAATTTAAACAATTTATTTTATAAATTCCCCCGTATGGAACCTTGTAGTAACCTCGAAACCGGTCGAAGTGTAATTCAAAATTGAAGTGGTTTACACAAATTTATAAACATATAAGTGTAAATTGTCATATCACAAAGTGAAAAATGTTTTTTATAACTATAATAAAATATTTAAGTGTTTATTATTTACCAAAATATTTCAATTTTCAGAGTTAAAAACTTGCGCTGGAAAAGTGGGAATCTTAACTAAAACCTCTGAACTTTGATCCGTGAGAACCTACACGGCACCATAAATAATTTTACGCTTTAATTATTCCTAAAAATTTTTAATCTTTATACGGCTCTTTTATATTTTATTTTGTTTTTCTAACTGTTTTTCATATACTCTAACTGTTTTACATAAAAACTTTACATGTATCGTATTTTCGCATGAGATTGGTGTTTTAACAAATAGTAAAATTGGCCTTTTATTTTGTATAACAGTATTTTTAACATACTACATCAGAGTTAAAGAAGATTTTAGAGAAAATAATACGAAATTCATCGCATTTACAGGACTTATGACCTCATTGTCATGAGATAATGTCTCATCGGCTGGTTTAAGTGGTCACTTTACATAAGGTTTTTGTTTAGTACCTATCAGCTAAGTAGTCAAAGCAAAAATATATATTATACTCATCATCATTCCCTTTCCGCACCTAATGGTGCATAGGGCACTGCAATGTTACACCAGTCGCAGCGTTTCTTGATCAGTCTTAGGTTTCAGGTTCAGTCCAGGGATATATCGTACTAGTTGTAACTATTTATTTTTTTAACTGTCGGCCTCGTGATGTAATAGTCAGCGCGTTTGCCTACCACGAAAGACGTCTCGGGATTGATTCCCATGTTCCATACGAAAGATTTATTTAAAATAATATTTCTTAGTCCCTGGACTGGTACCCGAAGCGTAAGACTGATCATCTTACCTTCAGTAAAAAAATGATCTAGATTCTTTTTAACTATTATTATTATTTTTATTTTTAAGCCAATCTACAGGCTTATTTAAGCCCTACCAGATTGATATTAACATGAGTATATAATAAATAACAACTTAATCTAAACAGTCTTAAAATCTATTTAAATTTACAAAAGGTATAAAATTTAGGCGGACATGGCGAGTGTGTCATCGCGGGTCAGGACTGTCAGGAGTGACAACACCGCTTGCTTCTTGAATGCTTGCCCTTGCTATAAGAACACATCGACCGTACCGTTTGGTGATATTTCGTTCACTGCTCTCGTCCTCGGCAGAGGGGAAAAGAATACGATGTTAGTTTTATAATTTCCCGCAGCAAAGACAGGATTGGTCCGCAAGTTACGGCGAGGTACATTAAGGTTAATCTGAGCAAGAATATCATGGGCATCTATACAGTTAGATATTAATTTGTGCAAGAATATCAAACCAGCTAAAATCCTTCTGAATCCTAAACAGAAGATATTAAAGTACTCTAGACGATCATAATAGTCAATTATGAAAGTATTTGATCCGATTCTAAATATTAACGATTTTAAAAATTTACGTTGCATCGATTCAATCGGCGTTTTATGAATATTATAATTATACGCTACATTAGTTGCGGAAAGGGAATAATAATACATTTATTTTTTTTATCATTTAATCATTTTATTTTTTTAATAATCATTTTACACGAATACTAGAAATCACTTGTATATTGTAATATTACTTATTTCAGGGATTTTATAATACATCATAAGCAATACCTATTATTAATAGGCAAGTTAGAACAGTTCAGTGGGCATAATAAAGCTAAATAAATAATGCAATATACATATTTTCTTCTTTCTGAAAACTTGATTTAGTGCTGCAAGTTTTTACTTCGTAGAGAAAAGCTTTCCGCTAAGCGAGAAAGTTAGCTACAAATTACCTTCCTAGAGCGCGGTAGACATAGGTTCCTACAAAATGCTGTAATATGAGACTCAGACCCAACAGTCTTTTGCAATTAATTTTTTAATTAAAAAATGATCATATGTGTAAACAATATTAGTTATGCAGATGATATGGTATTATTGACATTATATATTATATTAATAGTATGAGATTGTTACTCAATATTTGCGAAAAATATGCAAACGACCACAATATGATATACAATGCCAAAAAATCTTCCGTACTTATACTTAAACACAAGAGGTCATTTTCTGAATTCGTGCACCCGTCATTACCTGTATTCTTGGACCTCAACAGTTTAACGGTAACAGCAAAAGTCAAATATCTAGGGCACACACTGACTGATGATTGTAAAGATGATCAGGACATAGAGATACAGAGAAGAGCCACCAATGTCAGGGCCTCTATGCTAGCAAGAGGCTTCTTTCAGTGCAGTTACGAAGTCAAGAAAATCATCTTTACTTTATTTGACGTCCATATATACAGCGGAACTATAAAACAATTATACGCAAGCAGCATATAATAAATAAATGAGGGCCACGTATAATAATTCATAAAGGCAATTATTTGGACTTCCTAGGTACTGCAGTGCCTCCGAAATGTTCACAGCTGGACGGGAAAACACCTTCGCTGCCCCACTTTGCCAAAGAGCCTGGAGTTCATGGGAACGCCTGAAAAGCTCCAATAACGCGCTTCTCCAAGCCACTGTAGGGTGGTGGATCCATTCAGCCTTGTTTGAGCGATGGCAGGATATGTTGAGACCACAATAAGTGCTTCAAATATATTTTTTTTATATGGTAGAATTGGCTCTGCACTATGTAGCCATTTTACTGGATAAAAAAAAAAAAAAAACATTACAGAATAACTATTTCAATTTGTTAAATCTCGATTTAATGATTTTTTTCCTCATCGCTGCATTACACAACTAAACGTTGATGTTTTTTCGATTGAATGATACTATTAATTAAACTCTTAATCTTTAATTAAACTCTTAATCTTTTTTATTATTTGCGTTTTTTGCAATCTTTAAAAAGTCCGTGATCGAGGTATGCTTGCTGTGCTTTAAAGGGCCGTCGTAGAGTATTTTCTGCAATTTTCCAGCTCCCTTTGAATCTTAGACTTCTTTCAGGTCGGCAGGAATAAAATGATTTCACAATTATAAAGGTTATATTGAGCTATATAGCTGAGTATACATTGAGCAATATGTTTCAGAATTTGTGGGGGAGGGGTTAGGAAGGGGAGGGGCTAGGAGATTGAAAGTTACACGATTGGTTATTTTTAAAATAAAAAAGTGGGCTATGCTGAAAAGATATTTGATTATTTACTATGGGTATATTAATAATCAAACCCTTTTCAACGCGCAAGACCTCCATGTTATTTAATTTAAATTTCCTTTTGGTATTTGAATGTAGAACCTTGACTTTTAATTTTTTGACCTAAATTTAGTGCATGTTCGGACATGGCAGTGTTTGCATCCCCTTTGTAATTAACTCTGCATGTAATTAATGTATACTACGGAGATAGTAAAGGTAAAAGTGTATTTTGGTATTTGCATGTTGGTGTAGTGAGTGTCCTGACGAAGAGACAGGTACGTTTCGAACCTGGTAAACTTTAAAAGTCGGTAAGTGGTTATATGCTAATATTTACTAACATTCATCAAAATGTATGACCTCATACTTTGAACGTAAATAATAGATAAAATTTCAAAGTATTATGTCCAAAATACAAATTAAATGAAGTAGCTATTAAAGACAGGGCCTAGGTAATATAAAAATAGATTTATTTACATTTTATTGTTTCTATTTCAATACGATATTGACAACGATGGATGCATTGTTGGGTAAATTTTCATATTTTATTGCGTTAGGCACTCGAGTCCAAAGAACATCATACTTTTAACGTATAGGTGAATGGCCGGCATATTATAATCATTATTAAATAATATTGTGAATCTATTTTGTAAAATTTATGAACAGTAAAGTGTATGAACCTTCTTATATATACGTATATTCCAAGTGCAGAACTGAAAATTTAGATTTCTTCTCATGTAAATGCCGAATGGTGTTTTAACATTAAACGGTGTATAATAATATGTATTTGTAAATTGTCATTGCAGTTTTAATCACCACCAAAATCAAAATTTACGTCCACTCTGCCAGAAATCAAACCCAGGACCTCAAGAATGGAAGGTGAACACGCCAACCACAACACAACTAGGCGAACTTATCTTTACTCGATTTTATTATTCAGGATTTTTATCTGAGAAAGCCACTGAATAAATAAACCTTTAAAAAATATAATAAAAACCGATCCTCCATAATTTTACCGTATCATATATATTTGTAGGACCGCAAACCGGATTAAAATCGGCTAATCTATCGCTTTAGAATAAATCCCCAATTGCGATGGGATGAAAACTTAAATTTGCCACAATTTTTTCAAAACTCGCATTAAATGTTGTCGGTAACACGATCGGTAAAAATGTTTCAATTCGAATATAATATGAATTTCACATAAAAAATTCGGGTTGACTTTACTGACGAACATCGATAAAGCTTTTACCCTCATAGGAACAGGGCCGCGATTACAAACGCTATCTTCATTACATATCGAGATGGTATAAAGAAAAATCGAATATTTATATACAAAGGAGTGCAAAAAATTGTGTGTACATAATATTTTTTGAAATTCGTTTTCGTAAAATTAATTTAAAATTAAAGATAAATAGTAAGTTACCTTTGTAATACGAGCCCAGCGATTATAAAATTATCAAAGTATGCAGTGAAAAATTAAACTTATAATATTGCATCATGATCTTGTTGAGAATCGAACCCAAGATTTTATGTATGGTAGCCAAGCAAATTAAATATAACACCACAAAGCAGACTTATTCAAGATTCATTTCAAAGAAAGTATTGGAGAGGTAAATGATTTGATATCTCGGAGAACAAAGATAGGTAGCATTTTTTTTCTTTTGTTTGAAAATGTAATTTGCAACCGAAGCCTGATAACGTGTTTGTAAATTTTATTATTTCTATTAATTAATTTGTTTAGGGCTTCTTTCACCCTTCTGAAGTGTTTTTGTAAATTTTATTACGTGCATCCGCAAAAAGTAAAACATGCTTGGCAACTTAAAACAAAAAGAAGTTAAACAAACTGTGCCCAGAACTCTCCACTTGTGCGCTTCGCTAGAGAGTGTAATTCAAACTTTGACCCTTTCTATTTTAATAAAATGACTTTCAAAATGCGAGCTCTAAAATTAACACAATGAAGTCTTTGATGAAATTTCACATTGTTTATGTTCGTTTACGTACTCTGCTCTATTTAAAAATTATTCTTACAATGCCTTAAATGTACAATTTTGTAATTTAAAAAAATACTAACTTATGCATTCTAATTTTTCAAGACAAAATGATGCTTTCACATGCATTATATTCACATATACATACACCCTCATTAACTCTTTCAAACCCTAATACATGCCCTCATACACACATACAGATTCTCACCCACCCACCCTCTCTCTCTCTCACACACACAAATTCTTATTCTATACATACTTGTTTATGTGTAATGTTTTTTTGTGGATATCTGTTATTGGTTTCGTTTTATGTTTTTTCGTTTGTACATGTGCTGTATTACTGTCGATATCCCAAATAAATAATATAATAAAAACAATAACTTCAATATTTTTTTCTTCAAAAAATTATACTACCTTTATGGCATTTTAAGCTTGTGTATCTATAATTGTATTACGTTAAAAATCTGATTAAATGCAGTTTTTAAAAAAATTGGTCGTGAATCAAAACCGAGACCGTAGTTATCTGCTTACCACGAGACAGACGTTGGTAATAAGTATCTATTTTAGAGTCAAGAGTCAAAAAAGAAGAAAATGTTTATAGTCAATTATTCTGAAATTAAAAAAATCAAAAACTTTCATTTCCGTTGAAATTCTCCCAAATGAAAAAAAAACTCTTTAACTTGTTACTCGCCCGAGACGCACCTACGCACCGACGCCGACACCGGCGTCAACCATAATTTTCTAGTTAAGCGTCTATTATTGAATAAAAAAATTAATATAATCAACATTATTTTCACTAACTTTACATGTTTAATACCTTTTAACTATTTAGTTTGAAGTCACTAAATTAAATTAAAATTAGACAATTTACCATAACTTAAAAAAAAAATTGTAGTTGGTTATTTTTTGCCTTGCTTATTATGTACAATGCTTATATTTGCTACAATAGATATGTCCTTTCCAACTGCTCTAACTATTGCGTGAGAATTTGGCGGGATAGTCGACTGTGTCCTTTTTTAAGAAACACCTCCGCATTTGCTTATTGAAGAGAAAACCACAGAAAACTCATTCAAAAGAAACCGGACTATTAACACACATTAAGAGACCCTCCGTTCCACTTTGGCAGGTATTTTGTGTTCTATTTTTATTTATTTAGACAGTTACCTTTACTATTTTTACCATACACTCGTATGATATAACCTCACGTGATAAGTCCTTATGGCTCATTACGGTTGCGATATCTCCCAGGGCACAGATTACAAACGCTGTCTTCATCGGTACATATGGATACGGTATAAAATCAAATCGATATTTATGTATGAAAATGCTCATATTTGTAATAAAATTTAATGTATCTTCGTCAGTAACCCGCAATTGAAAAAGTTGAGGTGAAAAAAAATTGCGCATATTCCATTTTCAATACAGAAAACATTATTTTACTCTGTAGATAAAATTTAAAATAAATGGTAACTTCCAATTGTAATACGCGTCCAGGGCTGGTTTTCTAAATGGAATTGTGCGCGAATAGATTTCTCTGTTAGCGTATATTTAGTACGTAAATACACACGTAAAAATGCGTTTTCTACGCGCGCATTCGCGTTCAGACTTCTACATCGCGCGTCCAGCTGCATACGCTCTAAGCTGGAAAACGGACAAGGCATCAACATATGAAGGGTATTTTGAGGTGTCTCGTCATTATATGGACAGATATTGATTTCTGAGAGCTTAAAGCGGCGAAAATAGCTCATTAAACCACCGTGACCTGTGAGGATTTGAGTCAGTTCGTGGCCAACTTGCTGCGTTTCCCTGAAATTTAAGGCACGAAAAATTGTTGGGAAAAATATTTTAGTTACCTGCCCAGTAGTCGACTTAAATACCGGTCGTTCCAGAGCTTGATTCCAGAATTTTCTTCTTGGCAAAACTTAAAGGATTCGGCAAAATCGGGAGCAGCTTCTCGAGCCATTTCTTTTGTTTTTTTCATTGCCTTGGATTCCGCAATGTCCTCTTATCCACCAAATACACACATTCTGAGATCTTTATTTTAGTTTCTGTATATCAGTATAAATGTTCACAACAAGAAGGTTGACTGAAATTTGATCAGCTATTGTTCGGACACCCGATTTGCAATCTGTCGAAATAGTTATTTTTGATTCCGTCTGTTTGGTGGTTTTTTAGGACATAAACTAGAACTTCTTCGATTGAAAATGTGTCCACCTGAAACAGAATAGAAATCATAAAGTTTTAGCTTTCTTGCTGGCATTAACTATTACATTTATCTATGACACTTTATTATTTTGTAATGTATTTATTTTTTCATGTTGCCTAATGACTTGCTTTAGCAAGACTAACCTGGAACGTAAATATTTTTGTATGAAGTTTTGAGATTTTTCATCAAATCATGTTTTTTTTTATGTAATTGCTCATGATAATTCAAGTTTTTGCCTGAATATTAAAATATCTTCAAAATATTAAATTATAAAATTATCAAAATAACGTATTTTTTAAATAAAGAGAAGAACATATTTCTTCATCAGAACATTACCTACATAATAGTTTATTTCACGAATAGTGAGACCAATGTGATTTTTCCGTGACCACCGATGGTAGTTACTTTGCTCATAGACATGGGGTTTGCTCCTTACCGATGAAAATGGTAACCCCACGAAAACAGTAGTTTAGTAAATTTGAACTCAGGATTATTGTTGCATGTCTGCTATTTATTTATAATTTATGTTTATATCCATACAGTTTGATTATCACACAAAACATTGTCGTATTTGTATATCGGTATTTGTGCGGATGTTGGAGGAGTGTTTAAGAGCCAAATATCCCGCGACGGTGGCACGCTTTTCGGCTCTTATTATTATCAATTTTACTATTTATTTATAAATATATGTGTACATTATGCATACATTTATGTGTGTGTATGTATGCCCATATATTATTTAAAATATCTGTTACTGTAATTAGAACAACATGTAAAAATAATGAACATGAATGCCTCGACACGAGTTATGCGGTTATGCCCAGTGAGGTATTCATATAGATAATAAAAAAACAAAAATCTTATGTGAAATAAATAAATACATAAAATATAGTTCGACTGATCCGAGGAAGATGAAGTTGTATGACGGTTTTAGTTATTTTTAAGCAGACTTTCTTTTGCGTTTAGTGTTTGAATTAGTCATTCCCTTCCTACGAAATAATCATAGTGATTAAATAACTTGTATATATTTGTTTATATAAATACGTGTATATGCTTTAAATTTCTTCTTTTTTTTTTACTCTTTCAGTTATATTAAATTACACATTGTAACAAGTAAATTACGAATTTTTTAATTCTTCTCTTTTGACTTCTACTATAACATGTTTTTATCAAATTAATTTAAAAACCTTTGTACTTGTATAACTGCTACCTATTTTTGTTTATAAACTTTATTATGTATTATATAAGCAAATTTGTATTGTAAAAGCCCTATGGTCGTTTAATGTATAAAAAAAAAGGTCTCACTGGAGCAACCCGTACCGAGGACATTTACAAAATTTAAAAACAGTATTAACCACGCGCGAAGGTTTTCACGGTCACTGTTATCAATGTGTTTCTTTTTTGGGTGATACCGTGTGTGATACACAAATCGAGTGTTAACCACATTTTAAAACACTACACATATATTTAATTTCTCTCTGCATACCTTTATGATTATTTATAACATTAAACGCTTCAAAAATAAAAACATTAATTACACATTTGTGGAGCAGGTAATTCTAAATTAGTCTCGTCGAATAACACAATCTATTTTACTTCTACCTATCTCCGCTATCAATTTTTTATGACCTTTTCTCATTACATTACTAATTGTTTGGACAGTGGAAGTAGGTTATGGATTTTGATTGCAATACTCAAAGTCCCTTTGACCGAAAATAGTGTATTTGTTTGTTTATTAATTTATTTCACTGTTTTATAATGAACAGCGGTTCTTTGTTTCAGGTCCGACTAGCCAGAAATTGTTTGTGTTAAGGCAGGACCTTTTTTGTTCTATATTGTGTTTATTTACTGATTAAGTTTAATTTGTCTTTGTGTCGAGGATCTTCTGATTATATTATTGGTATGTGGTGTATTGTTGAGGTTATATGTGTCGATTTTCAAACTTTGAATTTTAAAAATAGAAAATTTAATAATGGAATAGTAATATCATAAAAATACACGTTTTAATAAAAATCTTCGAATCGTTTTTTTTTATAAATCCTCACATTATAATATCGAGAAAAAAAAACATTATCTGAAGATTTCAGGAAGTCCCTGCTATCTAACATCATGCAGAAGTACAAACAAACAAAACAGGAAGGTTCCCGCACATGTAAAAATAATATAGAAACGTATAACCATTTAAGGAGAGTTATGATTTTATTTTTTCTCAGTCAAAGTCGCTGTATTGGCTAATACTTACGATGATAATAACAATAGCTGAAAATTTATGAAGCCGGGAAATAAAGAATTTTGAAAGACTAAAAGAAAATACATTTTCGAAATTAATCAACTCGCGGCACTGCGCTGCGGCGTCGGGCGTCGCGTCATGTTGTTTTATTTGCTTTAAACTTTTCAGCCTAGTCAGCACAGATATCGTAGTTTTATGTAAATTGCGTTCAAATTGTGTACCTACTTAAAGTTTTTAAAAGTTATGAGTATAATTAATACGAAGTAGGTACTTACTTTTAATAAAAAAAAATATGCCATAAACAGACTACAACGAGAGCGAAATTAAATACTAAAGTTGGTATATCCTTATCTGACACCAACTAAAAAACTGTTTGAAAAAACTGAACGATTAAATGTAAATGAACTTTTTCAAATTTATTCATAAATTAGCCACTGATGTAATTGTAGAGAAAGAACTAAAATTGTAATAAAACGGACGCATTACGAGAATATTAGAACAATATCACTTTTAACATTCTAAAACGAAACAAGGACAGTCGAGATTAGTAAACCAGGGAATGAAATTTTATAACACAATAAGGAAATTCAGCCCTACGGAAATTGGATACAAAAAATGTTTTCTTGCTCGCGATAAAAATTAGAGCATTAAGTTGTAAGGCAAAGCTTCTTGAAAATGTACAAAAAAAATTATAAAAAATATTTCAATAAAAACGCACGGCTTTGAGAGCTGTGAAGGACATCTGGTTTGATAACCGTAACATAGCGCTGATAATAAGATAGATGTTATAAAACACAAATAAAAAAAAAATTGGCTTAGTTTAACAAATAAAAAATCTAAGTCTATTAACGCATAATAAAAAAAAATAGATACTGAACTTCTTCGTTATAATTAACAAAAGAGTACGAATTAAAAAAGAATCTAAATGAATGAAATAATCCGTATAAAAAAATAAAACTTTGTGAAATTTTATGGTTTAACACCCCTTACATTATTGTACGATTTTTACTCTGCTATTGTGGATTTTTTTCTATGAAAGCATTTCTGATTTGGGTAAATAATGCGCAGCGATGATTTGCCAAACATTTATACTAATTCAGTTTAATAAGTCAACCAGTCCAACTAATATTTTTTGCATTGTTTTATATTTAGGAAAGACCCAGGCAAAGCTGATGGACCGGGCAGCATAGCGAATGAGTTTAATATTCCCGAAAATTACTAATAGATATCTCTGTAAGTCTCACAATCAGTGTATCGAAAATGTTAGGTTTCATAATCTGAACCACTAAAGATTTTAAAGATATTGGTACACTTTGAATAATGTATACTTCACTTGTTAGAAGCATTTTAGAGTACAACTCTAAAATCTGGGCTCCTCATTATTCTGGCATCAATATTGCATTTAAAAAGTCCAAAATAAGTTTTGCGATTAATTAGTTTTAAATAAGGTGTTCGTAACAACTTTTTAGATTATAATTTGTTGTTGTATATTTTGAATTTATTAAGATAAGATTAAACGATGGGAGAATCATAACCGACTTACTTAATTTATATAAATTTTGTAATTATATGTTTGATACCCATGCAATTTTATCACTTATCAGTTTCGATTTACCGAAAAAGACAACTCGGCAAACCTACCAATACTGTGGCAACAATACTTCGACTTCATGTGGTAAAATACAGTCATCAATAGACTCATTGCATGTTAAGTTTAGTACATACAGGACGGTCCTTTTGCTGTATTTCATGGGTAGGAGAACCAAGAACCTAATAGTTCTAGATAACATTTATTTATCACATAGTATTGTTAAAAATTGTTTAAATTTCTTTATTAATTTTTTTTTCTTATTTTTTCTTTTCTTTTCTTTTCTTTTCTTGATTTTATTAAGTAAAACATATTTTTCTTTATCCGTTTTTTTATATCAGTATGTATTTTTATGTATATACTAGTATTTAATAATAATGCATATAATTATTATTTTATCGTGTGGAGTTATTCAAAATAGTTTTAATTTCTTTGTTTTGCTTTCTTTATATTTTTTTACAGGTTCTAAATATTTCTTAACTAAATATTTTATTTTTTATCAATATTTTTATAACTGGTAATATAATTTTTAAATTGCATATTTTTTGTTGACTTCTTAATTTGTAAATAACTGTTTCATATTAATTTGATTTAAGTACTATATTTTACTTTTAATTCCACTTACGTGTATGTATTTTATTGTAAGTGCAACTGATATGTAAAAGGCACTAAGTGCCGTTTATTTTAATAAAAAATATTTTTTTTTAAAAATCACATCGCAACTGACGCCATGACACTTTATATTATGTTATTGGACGTGTGTGCAACTTTCGTTAAGATTTTGTTTTTCGATGATTTCCTTGCGAAAAACAAAGGTAGGGTAAGTTTGATTACTATAATTTTAATATGTTTTATTGTAAATATTAGCATATTCATCAATTTTTTTTTTTCTATCTGGAAAGCTACATTTAGTTTCGAAATCCAAAAAATACGTGCTATTTTTTTGACCAAATGTACACTGATACTGCTTCAGGCAAAGTACATAAGGCAAAGCGAATGAGCCCATTATCTTTGTCCGGGAACATGAAAAATTCTGAACTGCATATATTTCCTCGTAAGTCGATAAATATTGGTGGGAACAAATTGATAAAAATAATATTTCAGCCATTCGTATTCATGATATGAATGACACAGTAATTGAAATCTCAATTGGTTAGTCCCAAAGCCGTCAACGGGCAAGAAGCAAGTAGGAGTTATAGCAGCAGTAGTAGCACGTCGGCCTCGTGGTGTAATGGTCAGCGCATTAGCCTACCATGCAAGAGGTCTCGAGTTCGATTCCCGACATGATTGATTTGAAATATTTATTTAAAATTATGTTTTAACACTAAAATATTTCATAGTCCCTGGACTGGTAGCTGAAGCGTAAGACTGGTCGTCTTACCTTCATGTAACAAATATTATCAAGATGCGCTGCGATTGTTTTACCAATGCAGTGCCCTATGTACCATTAGGTGCGGAAAGGGAATGATGATGAGTAACAGTACGGAAAGAGGATGACTTATAACATTTATTTGCTGCTGCAATGCAGCGGGATCTTTTATCCCATAATAATAATTATTCAAATCAAGAAGAAAGTAAAATATGGCCCATTTAATAGCACAGCGGACGAAAATTAAAAACAAAGTCTGAAAACACTACGCTTTAAATGACTGATTTGTGATGAAATTTTTATTGAAATAATACTCGTAATAGAGGATTGAATTCAGTGAGGTAGACAGGTTGAAAAAATGGTTTCAAAAATGATTTTCTCTTTTGTTTATACGAAAACAATACTAAACTTGACCTAGTAGCTAAACTGACCAAGTCTTAAAGCTCAGACTGAGGCACGGCAGTAGCGGATGGGTTTCTGACATCCCCACATCCGACAGCGGAGAGGGGACGTTGCCTACCGGGCTAAACTGACTCAGTTTGACCCAAGGAACGAACAATGTGCCAAGCGGCTTGCTTGAATATTTCGCAAGGTCCCCCTTATAAATTCGTCAATACAAACCCCACTACACAGTGATCGATTGTGATTGGGCAAAGGGAATACTATCTGGATTTCAGAAGAAAAAAAAATATCTGATGAAACACTCTCATTTTATTTAATTATTATAAACAAATAATTGTGTTAAGATTACATAATTAATATATTTTTTAATATGTACGATTTGTGTGTTTGATTGAATATTTCCCTTAACCCACCTGTAGCTTAATCACAAATAACTATCGACGTGATAACAATCGCTTTAATTCTATTAAGCTTACTAGATATACAACGTTGTATCATTTTACTTATATCGCCATCGAAGCACGCCTTTTTGATATTTTCTTTTAGAATGTGAAGGGTTGGTTTAATACTTGCATAGATAGTAGTTGTTAACAGACTTCAGGCATTTCCAACACGGTTTAGGTCTGGAGGATTTTCGGGCCAAGGAAGAATTTGATATATTGAAGTGATAAAAAGTTTTTTTTATAGAATGTGCCCGATGTCATCTATCTATCTTTCTATATATAAAAATGAATCGCCGTGTTGTGTCTCGCAAAAACTTGAAAATGGCTTGACAAATTTACGTGCGGTTTTTTGCAAAATTTTCTAATTCACGTACTCAAGGTTTACAAATAATAACATCTTCAATATATTGAGTAGAAAAAAAAGTTGGCAGCATATATGTGTTTTCATCGATTTTCCAGGGTTGCATTCGACTGAAATGCATTTTCCAAAAAAATTGGAGAATGTTATTTATTTGCAAATTAAAAAGGGTTGTATTTTAACGTTTACAAACATCAATTATTTTCAATAGATACTGAATTGATTAATTTCTTAACAATTTCTTAATTTTTACTTGTTAACATATTTTTAATGTATTTTTAGTAATGTTTAAAAAAAATTAACTGACATTAGAGACATTTTTCAAAAACGGATTCTTACACAGAATGTACCACTGCCGGTAAGTAACGTAGAGTTTGACATTTGCAAAAATAATTATTTATTTGAAAAAATATTATTTAATGTTTTGGAATTCAATCACAAACAAGTACTCAGGTACCTACCTATGTAATTAAATCCAATATTTGAATATTAAAAATAATGAGTTTTGGAATTCAATCATAAATAAATACTTAGGTACGTACATATCAATTAAAAGTATTTTTCCGGAAAGTCCGGAAAGTTTTGGCACGTTTTCACGATACAGTCATTTTTCTTTTATTATTTTTTATTTATTTATTGACAGACTAATACAGTTTATTCCAACAATGGTGAACACATTTTTTTAATAATAAATACAGGTACAAATGAAATACAATACAACGAAATAAAATTAAGGTTAGGACAAAAAAAAATAAAAAATACTACCTCAAGACAAGATCTGGTCGGTTTTTATTTTTTCTTTTCTTTTGGTTTCGAATTAAAAGTCAAGGTCACGTCGAAACACGGCTGACGATTAAAGATGACTAAATTCGCGTTGGACATGGTTTGAGAGCCATAATTTTAGAGGGCTCAGGGTAAAACGCTGTCTGACTTTTCATCATCAACACGCATTCACGTATTTTCTCCATAGATTGTGGGACTAGAGTAATGATTTTTGCACGACTTTGATTTGAGCGTGATAAGGACTCTTAGCCAATCACACGTGGAGATAAAACAAAAAAAAAACAAACCCTTATTACGTATAAAATAATATATAAATAGCTTTAAAAAGTTTGTGTTTAACCAGCTAATAGCAGGCAAGCTTACGTTCGAGCAGGACGCGTCTGTCAAGTCCGCTTGTCTTGTACAAAATATAAGGACGTTGGGTGGATTCAAGAGACTCTAAAAATTTCAAAAAATGATTCTGTAGAACTTTTTTATGTTGCTTATGATTCATAAAACCATCCACAGAATATAACGGGTCGGGTCCTTGACTGGCTAATAGATGACCATATCATAATTGCAAAAGGATGTTTCACAGATTTTAGTAAGTAAGATTCATTATAATATTTGTGTGGTTTTCCGTAAACAAATTGGCGACATTCCGTCACCGCTTTCAAACGTTATTTATTGCTAAAAAATAATTGTAAACAAGATTTTTTTCATTCGAAGCATAGTATTATATGCCATTAGAAAATAAGACATGTACCTAACATGCATTTTCAAAATACTTAATGCTCAAAGTGATGTCCCATCTCTGTTGCAATCAATTTATTTTCATTTTACTAACCGTGTCACCAGAAATCAAAATTTGCTATTTATCAAATCTACTAAGAGCAACTTTTGTTTTTATGTCCCAATATCCAGAATGTGTAGATTAGTCAATTCGTCACACAACTTGGGATTCTTTGGGATAAATCTTCCGGCTTTTCGTAGATCTCTTCGCCATTAAAACAGTTTGGGATGAATATGGATTGGCATGATTTTGCTCGAAGCCTTATATGTTGATCGTTTTTATGAATATTTTGTAAACCATTATTTTATTGCCCTTGTTTGTCTTTGCTACATAGTTTTATGTTATTTTTATTAAGTTTCTTGTACATATGTTTCGTAATTGACGTACGCAATATATATTATGAATTAATAAATAATATCTTTTCCTTTTTTCAGTTTTTTTATTACCTTTTACTAATCCTCAACGGTACGTACGCTATGAATCTTTGCCCACTGGAGCCTATATATTTTTTTTAAACGTAAATTTGGGTTGTTTAGTCCACCGTCTGCATTTCATGTTTGCTTCATGAAAACTTCTTTTATTGTGAACACTCATATGCGTATTATCTTATTCGAAAATTTGAAAAACATTTTTTTCAGATGCATCGCAATTCTCTTATTCTTTGTGGATAAATAATTTGATCGAATTATAAAATACATTTAACTTCTAGTAGGAAGTTTTTTCTTTGCCACGGCAATATCGACTTCCGTTGCTGATTGGTAAAGTTTCCTTTTTTTATATTTTGATCAATTTTCTAATATGAAATATTTTTAATTCTTTCCATTTCACTGGAGGTTAAGGTGTCTAATCTTCAAAAGTTTTGAAATCGTGTTAATTTTTCAATTTATAATGTCTTTAGGCCGAACGGTTTCAGAAAAAAAATTAATTTAAAGACTCGGAAAAATCGAATCACAAAACTACCCACCACAAAACTCCTAAAAATGTATAAAATTATCACATTTACGCTGTGCATATTTACAGAGCAATTAAAATATTTAAAATGTTCATCTATTTGTTTATTCATTTAAAATTACACTCGTTTAAATATTAATGAATTTATTAAGGCTTTTTAGACTGGGCCCGTATTAAGCCATAATAATTGACAATTAAAAATACATAGTAAAATTAATGAAATTAAATTATAATGACATGTGATGCGATAGAATAACAATCCAGAAAAACAAGATATGAATAGTAAAATTCCATAGGAGACAATGTAAAAAAATAATCCTATTTAAATATGAAAATATAAATTATACAAATTTAGATTCATACGTAATCAAATATACAAAATACTAGTGTCATTGAAATCAATAGAAAAAAAAATACAAAAACATAACTGCAACGAAAATTGAGAAATGGTTTCTGGGAACTCACTCTATACTATAGTAAGACAAGAAAGTAATAAACAATATGCCAAATAACAGTGAGTATTAAATTAAATAATACAAAAATTCATAATAAAAAATATAAATATCAAGATATGTAAAAAGCAAATAAAAATGTGGAAGGAAAGCAAATTAGTCGATTTTCGGTAATCTCGAACTTTCAAAAAATTTACAACCTCGTCCCTATCGATGTGCAGCAACCAATTGCAAACATTTTTCTTAAATACATTGGCACTTGTGGAGTTTTTTATGGCTGCCGGAAGTTGATTTAAAAAATTAGGAACCAGGAAGGTAAAGTTTCTTTGAGCTAGCTTTAAGTGAGTGGTACATATAATTAGGGCTTGTATTCCGAACGCATTTACGCGTATTTAGTACGTAAAAACGCGCTGTACTGATTTATAATTGCGTTCGGAATAATAGCTCAGATACAAAAAAACTCTATTGTTAACATAAAATTTAAAGCTATTAGTTTAAAAATACATTTTTAAAATAGCACTTGGTGTTTGTAAAATAATACACTCTGAAAATCACTGAATTATGTAATAAATTTGTCATTTTTCTAATTCGTCATGTAGATACTGTATTATCAATCCCTTATTTGCACCAGATGATGCATAGAGCACTACGTTGGTATACCAATCGCAGCGAATCTCGATCATTTTTTACAACATAAACATGCACTAAAAATGATCATTCTTTCTAATAAAATAAATAAAACAACTTTGTTTTTAACCACTAATTTTTATTTTTCACCGACCGGTTTCAAAGCAAACAAGCTTCTTTGTCAAGGTTTACGTAACGAATTAGTTATGGTCAAGGTTTACGTAACTTATTAGTTACGTAAACCTTGACAAAGAAGCTTGTTTGCTTTGAAACCGGTCGGTGAAAAATAAAAATTAGTGGTTAAAAACAAAGTTGTTTTATTTATTTTATTATAATGAATAACCACAAAGTTAGTGCTTCAAATTTATATTTAGATCATTCTTTCGCTTCAGGTGCCAGTCTAGGGACGGAAAAGTATTGCCGTATTCACGTTTTTTTTAAAATAAATATTTCTTGTTGAATTTTCGGGAATCGAATCCAAAACCAAGAGGTGACACGTTTTTACATTGTACTTCGTTTTCTTTTAATACATCCATCAGTAACCATAAAAATCAGGGTTCGAAAAATATGTATCACAGATATATATCATGATATTATATCATTGACGTTTGTTATTTAGTGAGTGTCTTTATTTTTAAGAACATTCCCGCGTTTCTCCGTGTTCAACTTTACTGACATTCCCCGGGAACCATAAAGTCGCGTTTGTGCGTAATGTGGATCGCAATGGGGATTTACTCGGAGCGAGAAAAATAAAATGCAGCAACAGCAGATCTAGAGACGCACTTTTCATTTTTCGATTTGGTTCAGTCCTAACTTCGAGATAGTTTAGGTAATGAAAAGACCGTGAAATTTGTATTTCTGTTTAAATATTTTAACTAACACCCTGAAACCATACACACTAATTTAATAAGGAAGTTCACTGTTACGGGAAATTGTTGAAATATGTTGTCTTACACGGGGCATTTAATTGTACGGCGAAGTTTCTCTAAAATGTATGAAAAAAATAATTTAAATAAACTACTACTTTAAAGATGTGACAAGTTCTTCTAAATCAACCAATGATACGGTGTTGTGATATGTTTCTGGTTTCCATATCACAGTTTCCGGGAAGAGCCAATCCACGAATACCATACATAAAAAAAACTTGACTTAGTTAGATAGACTATTAACAAAAAAAAACAAAAAATATTTACAAATGATGATTTCTCATCGTTAGATGATATTACGATAGTTAATTTGATAAGAGATTTATTTGTCTTTTACCGTGTGTATTTTTACCGACTTTTAGTACTAATACAAAATAAATATCTCTTTTGATATATTTATACTGTATCTCATATAATATATAGCGATACATTTATGATATTTTCAAACCCTGATAAAAATATAAATGGAAGAATGATACATATTCTTAGATGTACTGTCTAGCAACGCAGTAAGGAATTTAATTTCCTTGAATACATCCAAGGGGAATTTCTAGGTATTCCAGTTAAGCCAACATTACATAACAGAGAGGCATTCAATAAATTGACTATGAAATAAGAAGCATTTTTATTGATAATCGCTTTTACGAATTGCACTTTCGCAGCAGAAAAAACATTCTATAAAATTATTCGCTGCGAAACTAGCTACATATTACAACAATACAACGGGCCGTAGGTACTTGGGTCGAGAATTGAAAGCGCAAATCGAAACCGTCCAATACACATTTGTTGTTAAACTAAAAACTAATCAAAAAATTTGGAACGTTATTGTTCTAAAGAGATTCTCTAGAGAATTATAACATACTAGGCCTTACTTTTAAACTTGGTATAAAGTTACGCCTAGGCATAGTGATCGAGTACGGATGGGAATACCATCTTTATTATAGTGGTGAAGGCGGGGCATTCCATTGTGACTGGTGGGGCATTTGATTCCTGAATTTGACCAACTTTGAGTTACTATGTCATCAAAATTCATACAATATTAAAATCATGTTTATAACAAGATCTAGAGCCATTCTAGTATACTGTTTTCGAGAAAAAGCCAAACAGTCGTTATGATCTGTTATTTATTAATTATTATTTGCATGATTGTGACCGGTAGGATACTGGAAAACCGTATCTTATTCCTATGAGGATTTTAAGACGAATTTATTCCAAACTACTCAATAATAATGAGAGACTTCTTTGTTGTTGTAAAGCATGTAATATTGAACGCTTATGTTTAAATAAAATTAAAGTTTAATAAACAGTTGCAGAAAAAAAACAAAATTGTGACTGAGGGGATTTCTAAATAGTAAATATGTGTATAGTTATAGTTTCCATAGGCAAGAAAATAATTATTTATAAAATCGTTTTTTTATGGATTTGTAAAAAAATCTTTAGCTCGGTATGTTATTATTAAATAAGAGGTGAATAAAAGAAATTCAAAATCAATTTCACTTTCCCAATGAACATAGAATGCCCCAATACTAAATATTATTTTTTTATTTATTTCTTCATTTCACAGTTTTTGCCTTATAAAAAGACAAGTTTATTTATGCTATCCTTACAATAATTATAATTGATTAACAAATTACAACAGGGATGGAGAATACCTTAAATAAGGGAATATGGATGTCTAGGCTTTTACAGGGCTTATGACCTGTCATTGGCTAGTTTAAGTGGCCACTTTACACACTGTGTAACATTCACCATTTTGCCTACGTTTGAACATCCATATTTCTTCAATTCTTCCATTTGTTGATTTTAGTGAAGTTAAAGAGCTGAAACCTTTATTGTTGCGAAGAGATTTATCTGACTGAATTATTTCACATACTAGGCAACGCCTGAAAACAATTTTTCAATTTTTAAAAAATTTATTTATTTCGAAGCGTAAGACTGATTACCGTACCTTCATGTAAAAGAAAATCGAACTGCAATACATTTATTTTACCAATACAGTGTCCTATGCACCACTGGGCGAGGAAAGGGGATTAATGATGACGATCATTTAAAATGTTTAAATATTTTTTGGGTTTTTAAGATTTACACGGATGTTTTGATTTTGTAGGCCAAGCAATAAATTTGGGATTTCATGAATAATTCAACATTTACTTTTGCGTTTCTCATTTTTAAATAGTATTTTATATTTATATTTGAGTAAATATATTATTTATATGGGAACCGGGTTGTTGTGGTATTTTCGCTGACTCGTGGATCAGAGATTCGAGGTTCGAACCCCGCTCTATCTGTAACTTGATTACTACTACCACTAATGTCAGAGACGCCTCTTCTTTATTTACGTAAATCAAGATTGAAATTCAATATTTAAAATTTGAATTTTTTATTTCTCCTTCTTCTTTTATTCCGTCCCCACTCCTCTCTTCATAGTTTAGTGCAGATTTTAAGTTCATTTTTTTCAAATTTTGAGTGAAATTACATAATTCTGTATACCTAGAATATGTCCATATACTTTTTATTTTCTCAAATAGAACTGTTTGGGTAGGTAGAAAGAAATTGCCTCAAGGCAATATGCCCCCCCCCCCTCCCCCCTTATATATTTATACCCCGCTCTATATTTAATGCCAGAACCATGAAAATGTTGTAAGAGCCACAAGCTAAATACGTTGCTTACTACTTTTTTCAGTAAAATTGGTCGCAGAGAGTCCGAGGGGTTGATGGTGGCTGTTAGATGGCCAACACATGTTCTCATTTGAATTGTAATGATATGTTTTTGGTTCTTTATTGATTGAATTTTTGGATTTTTAGTACATATACACACTTTTTAATTTATCACATTTTTTACTGTTTTTTTATTACTACATCTTTTGCCATTTTTTTACTGGGGTCTAAAATATGTCTTTTACTATTTTTATTACCATGCATTTTCTTTTTACCGTGTATTTTACTGGGTTTTTAAACAGGTTTTTTTTTACTACATTTTTTACGATGTTTTTACTAAGTTCTTTTAAACTATGTATTTTAGTATGTTTTTCACCATGTCTTATGACTTTATTTATTTTTCTATGTATTGATTACTGTTTCTTCCATATATTTTTGACTGACTTAGAGTGGGGTAAATAATCCTAGTTAGATAGTCAAAACAATGTTGCATAAATGTTTAATTTTATGTGTATAATATGATAATAAATAAATAAAAATAAAATAAAAATAAATATAAAGTGTGAAAAATATTCGCATTTTCTAATAAACAACGCGTTGAAAATGGCACCGAAATTTAAATAAATGGGTTAACCATACTAAAATTAAAAAAGCACCTAAATATAGTTAATAAGTATTTTTTATAATTAATATAATCATTATGACGTCATATCACTTTGTTGTGCGGTTTTGATTCCTTATGAACTGTATAAAATCATCATGCTGCCCCTGGTATAACAAACATATTTCTTAAATTCTTTCATCTGATGATTTTAGTGAAGTAAAGTAAACTTTTACTAATGTGAAAACACATTTAAGCCAATATTTCATATCGAATATCGATTATGTTTACGATATTTCATGCGAATGGAGGCGAAATGTTCTTACTATAATTTGAAATTCCCGCTTTGAAAGGTTAAGCACATATACACACATCTATACGCAAGTATGTATGAATGAATATTTTCGTTATGTGATTTTAAGGTGTTTAAAGTTTAAATATGTAATATAACTACCATCAACATATAGCGAGTGCGTACCTATTAACACACATAGGCAGGTAGGTATAAATAGGTACGTTTATTACTATAAACAACTCTACTACAGGTGTGCTATATAATAATAGTTATATAATGTACCCGACTACACGTATGTGTATACAAAATTAACATGGTGAGATAGCACACTTTTCTTTTGAGCTTTTTTATGCATTATCTACTTCCTAGGTAGGTAGGTACATCGGTAGATGCACACTGCACATACCGTTCCGATTGTAACGCAATAGGTATGAAAATAATAATTGTACAGAATAACTAATAAAAACGACCGTTATAATAAACGAGAGCAAGTAAGGACAACGTACAAAATGTTTCGAGAACAATATTATAACGAAAAAATATTATTACAAAAAAGCCGTTCATAAACAAACGCTACAAATAATTCATGTTTACCTATAATATGCAAGAAGAGTGGGGAGATATTTATCACGAGAAGAGCCGAACGGTTTTCCGGCAGCACCCGAACGGTCGAATGTGTGGGGGGTCACGTGGTACCTATGAGTCTTCGTGGCGTTTAGGCTTGTTCAGCTGTTTGTCGAAGCGGCTGCGGAATGGTCGCTCCGCTCTGGACCTGCGTGCGATGAAGTGGCCATTTTGCTTTTTTTAGACCCTTTTAAGTGTTTATTTCAATGTATTTAGGAAGAATATATTATCAGGCTTTAAAATGACAATTATAGTATTCTTAATAGATACTTCGGCTTCAATGAATCAAAGAGCTTATTTGGGTGGACGCCCAACGCTCCTCGATGTGGCCAAGGGGGCCGTGGAAACGTTCGTTAAGGTACGTCTCGGAATATTGACTGCTCTAATTTGAGGTTATCTAACTCTGAATTTTAATTATGATTAAGCCAGTGTGATAATGCAAGTTTTGTTTTTTTTATAGGTGCGACAAAGGTCTCCTGAAAGCAGAGGCGATAGGTATATGTTGCTGACTTTTGAAGAGCCACCCGTAAACATCAAGGTTGGTATAATTTTCTGCCAGTGACTGTTCATAAAACCCATATTTGTCATCATTCGGCTGCGCAATCAGGCTTCAAAACTATATACATGCACGTAGTGACGTATATCTCAATAGAGTATTTATTATTTTGGCTAAAAAGAACATATTTTATGAGAAATCACGGCTTCAAAAAAGAAGCATGATACATACGGCTGTCGGGTCCCCTGCCGTCGCTCGCAGCGGAGGCAATGGCGAATAATGTGCGTGCGCATCTTTAACTTGATTGGCGCTTTTGTCACCTTCCTAATTTAAAACAATGGAGGGAACTTGATTTGGGACATGATTTTGTCCAAAAGTGAAAATGCTATACTTAAAATATCTTATTAAAATGCGTAATATTATGAATAAGATAACTGAATGAAGTTATAATGTTTATTGTTCAGTGTGAAAAAAATTTAACTTGCTTAAATATTCAATTTGACTAATGACTTTTTTATCTTCAAATATGTTACTCATCAATAATTACAAATAGCAGAGCAAACTTAAGCTGATAACATAGAATTTAAGGTTTACAACCTTTTCCGAGGTAATATAAGTTTTGTGTTTACTAGTTGTAAATAAATATTTTATTTGTTTTAGGCTGGGTGGAAAGAAAATTTAGCGACCTTTATAAATGAACTAAAAAATCTTCAATGTTTTGGAATGACAACAATGGGGGCAGCATTAAAGCACGCTTTTGATGTTTTGAATATCAACAGAATGCAAACGGGCATAGATACTTATGGTCAGGGAAGATGTCCATTTTATTTAGAGCCATCTGTGATAGTGGTTATCACTGATGGAGGAAAGTTATCAAGTAACGGAGGAGTACAAGAAGATGTAAGTACTGGCAATAAGATACGACTGTGCAATTAACTATCACCATAACATTTCAACTTTTTTTTTTATTGAATTTGATTATACTTTGCATGGTTGATTGTCAAACTTACAACATTGTGGAGCGGATTATACTTTGTTAATCCACGGTATATTATTAATCATTATCTGCATTGATTCTAATATTGTTATTGGTTCTTTCTTATTCTGTTTCTTCTAACTAACTCATGTAATTATTTAAAGTGTGCAATGACTGCCATTTTTAATTCAATGTTGACATCATCGCTTGAATTGATAATTATAGCTGTGTATAAAGTATATTTATTTGATTTAGTAGGAATGATTTCAATGGCAAATGACAGGTGCTGTAGCGCAGTTGGTTAAACGACCAACTGTGGAACTGGCGACGCGGGTTCGATTCCCGCCAGTTGCAAGAAAAAAAATCAACAAATATTTTTTCTCAATTGGTCTGAGTATTGTGGTGTATTATTCATAACTTCCTTCCATATCCTTTCTTTCCCACCTGCTGACAAGCCTCTGGAATACAAGCTCAGCGGGTTATTCCTTAAAAAAAAAAACCATTTCTTGTTTGAAGCATAGAGTTATAATATATTAGAAAGCGCGTAGAATCATGTTTGCATACATCACACTTTGTCTGACATCCTGCCTGCGCGCGTGCGTGAAGTGGCCGCTTAATGTTACCAGACCGCGAACAATATATTATCAAACACAAATATAAGATAATTTTGTGTTACGTTATGTTTTACCACAAAAAATATTTTACTGACTGGACTAAACTGGTACTTTCATTAGGTAAACAAGTTAATACCGTTTAAGGTTTATTAATAGAGAACCGGGTAAAAAAATCGACTACCCTGGCAATACTAACAAAATGTCTACCTTGTTTTATTTAACAATCTGTCAGACAGTAAAATAATCGAATTCTCAAATAATATTATTTGTGAATTCGCTACTTGCGCATGAAATGTGATCCCATTTGTTCCCTTTTAATCCCAGCAGTATTTTGACACTTACAAACAACACAACAAGGCATAATTGAATTTAAATAGGTTACCCGGATTTTGATGGGCGTATGCGGTTAATGGACTATTATAATTCTATGGTTTAATGTTTAATTTTTCACTTTGTCATAAAATTCTAGAATGTTCTATTTTAGAACAGCACAAGTTCTATTTAAAGTAAAAAAGTGAAAAAAAAATGTAATAAATATTTATTTTTGTTAATTTACATTGATAGAAGTACTTTATCATTACATCAACCTAAATGAATTTTAATAGATTCCCTTATTAAAACCCATATCTAGGACTGGATTTCACCCCCTAGAGTTATTAAAATTAACACATTACAACATAGACGAAGAACATTTTAAATGAGAAAATTTGCAAGTCTAGACATTTACAGGAATTATGACCTGTCATTGGCTGGTTTAATTACCAACTGGTCCAAGAAGCATAAAAGTTGAAAAATATTTCAGGCGTTGCCTAGTATGTAGGTAAAATAGTTCAGTCAGATGAATCTCACCCATATCAATAAAAGTTTTTGCTCGTTAACTTCCCGAAAATCAACAGATCGAAGAATTGATGAAATATGGATGTTGAAACATAGGTAGGATGGTGAATGTTACGCAGTGTGGACTGTGGAAGTTCAGGCATTTAAAGGACTTATAATCTGGTTTAAGTGATTATTTTTTTATTTGATGTCCCTATTTCTTTGATTCTCTCAACTCTTGATTTTCGTGAGGTGAAGATATATTATTTTATTGATAATTTGTTTTCATATACTTAGCATAGCAACAGAAAGGTAGCTTATTTATGTTTATATATAGAAAAACTAAAGTGCCTCGTGAAGTATTATTGTGAAATAGATTTTCCTAAGCTAATTAATTAAGCATATGAATTTTTAGAAAACAGCTATAATTTTCATTACTGTAACCACTATTGTAATAGTTTTTTGACTGTTTTGTTTTATCTTTTAGTTCAACTTACCGATGAATTGTCCTATTCCTGGCTCCGAGTTGACCAGGGAACCTTTTCGCTGGGACCAAAGACTATTTTCTCTGGTGCTCCGCCTGTCTGGAACTCCCGCCATAGAGAGGGACTCAGGATTAGTGCCTTCAGATTCATCTCCCATAGATGCCATGTGTGAAGTTACGGGAGGTAAGCCACTTTGGAAATGTTTAGCAATATAATGATTTTTATTTTAAATGCTAACATCCTCGACAAACTACAGTAAAATCTCTTAAGTCGTCAACCCCCATATTCGTGATATTGATAATTTTCTGTATTTATCATCACTCCCACCCCTAAGTGCAGAGTATGGGTGAAAAATGACACCCAAATTGAATTTCAGTTGTTTGTTATTGTACAATGTGTTTCTATATTCATCATATTCTGTATTTATTAGACCCCCAGGATCAGATTAATGAAAAATATAGAGGTTCCTCTTTACTCTGATTAGAAAGATAAAAAATATTGAAATTATAATTACTAAGCCAGTATTTGTGTAAATCTTCTCTCACGTACAAAATATATTGCTTTATTATCATCATTCCCTTTCCGCACATAATGGTGCACAGGGCACTGCATTGGTACACCAATCGCAGTGTATCTTGATCATTTTGGTTACATGAAGGTAAGGTGATCAGTCTTATGCTTCAGGTACCAGTCTAGGGACTATGAAATATTCTAGTGAAAAAACACCCTTTAAATAATATTTCAGATCAACCATGTCGGGAATCGAACCCGAGACCTCTTGCATGGTAGGCAAATGCGCTGACCATTACACCACGAGGCCGACTCTATGCAATAAATATAATCCCATTTGAATTATAAATATCTAACAATTATTTTTTTTATTGTATGTACATACATTCTAGAGTTCAGCTTATTATAAAGAGGATAGTGGTGTCTGGGTTTTGATGAATAGATATTTGAACATTGTTTTTCTGTCATTCTCTCGCAGATGCCTCCTCAATATTGTGAAAAAAAGACATCTGCCCGTCGAACTGATAACGCCTGACTAAAATCTACAAAATTAAAGTTTCGTTGTCCCGTATTTCGCACCCCACAACCGAATAGATTTTGTTTTTTTTTTTTTTTTTTAATTTTTTTTTTCAGTTAAAAATTATTCAAAATATTTGTATACCCTACGCAAGAAGATAGCAGATAAAACTGGGCATTTTTTTGGGTTTTTGGATGGTCCTAGCTGCCATAAGAAAAAAATTATCAAAAAAGAAAAACAATAGAGACATGCCAATTGTAAATATCTACAGTGCGCGAAAAAAACACTGCTCTGGTGCCATAAAACAGGGAGAAAATATGAGAATAGGTTTGTACGAATAAAAGTCAGATCGCCTTTCCTCTTGAGCATTGAAGAATATAGTTCTGTGTCTGAAATATAACCAAAATCCCGGATGAGTGTTTTTGACTCGATGGCTACTCTCCTAAGGAAAGTGGTTACAAGTTGGACTTGTAGTGTTGTGGTTTTGTGCTTTCGCCTACCATGTGTGAGGTTCCGGCTTCGATTCCTAGCAGGGTCGATGTGAAGTATTTGTTTTGACACTGCAATATGTCACTGTCCCTAGGCTGGTACCTTTGTTTAACATATGATAGTGATCATAGCATTCGGTGTTCCAATGTAGTTCCCTATGCTCTGTTGGGTGAGATCATTATTAAGTATTTATTACTTTCTCAGCCCATCTTTAGAAAAAGCATAGTTTTTTTTTAGTTTAGTGTTCTAAAAATGCAGCAAGATATAAGTTTTGAGTAAGGGAATTTTATATTGCAACATCTTTACGAGCTCTCGTAGGGTAGAAATGAATCAATTAAAAGTATTGATCATCTGTCAAATTGTATAAAAATTAATTTATCCGATTTTCTAATGATGAACTCATTTTGTTTGAAATTTAGGATTGAAGAAAAAAACTTGTCAAATATTATGCGGGAGTAGATTCCATAAAATACTTCATTAAAATATTCATCAAATTCGTTATTATTTTTGAAAAAGAATTATGATTTTGCTCTTTATTTATGTACCCTTTTTTTGTACATTGGTTTTAATGTTTCTTAAAATTTTGTGCAATAATATAATAATACTTGTTTATTTATTATATATTTTTCTTCTAGGTCGATCATACTGCATCACATCACACAGGATGTTAATGCAGTGTATTGATAGTTTGGTTCTTAAAGTGCAAAGTGGAGTAGTAATAAATTTTGAGAAGATTGGACCTGATCCTCCCCCAATTGAGAACAATGGTCCAGGTAGAGAAGACGGGTTAGATGACCCCATGATGGGGAATGGTGCTGGCAATGATCTTGACAATAAGGCTGATATTTATGGGGATGTAATAAACTGCGATAATGACAAGAATGGGGTCAGTATATTTTTTTTATGGAAATTATAGTAAATTGTTATTTATAAATAAATAATTAAAGTCTTGTGTTTGATGTAGTTGCTTCATGTTGGGGTCATTTTCAATAAAATAAATGTGTCAGAAAATAATAATCAAATGTGGTTGATTGCAATTTGAACCAAGGAGCACTACCGGTCTCGTTCTGTTCTGTAATATAATATAATTCCCTTTCGTAGGTGCATAGGGGGTTGTATTGGTGTACCAACCGCAGCGTATCTTAATTATTTTAATTGCATGCAGGTGAGATGATCAGTCTACGCTTCAGGTGCCAGTTCAGGGACTATGAAATATTCTAGTCTAATAATGCCCTTTTAAATAAATATTTTATGTCAACCATGCCGGGAATCGAACCCAAGATCTCCCGTTCGGTAGGCAAATGCGCTGACCAGACCACAAGGTGGACGACTTCTACTAGTTCTGTTCAGAAAAAATATTATTCAATCAAAATGGGTGGTGCAAAGCCTATTCCGCCATATTTATTACCCCTTTAGATTTATAAACAAAAATGACAATCTAACTAACAAGGATACAAGCTTCGTTCCGAGCCAGGAAATAAAAATCGAAACATTTATTATGTTCAAACAGAATAACGTAATTAGTTAAGTGCACCTAATAATGTCTCGCATCTACAGATAATAATGTGTCTGTATAATGATAATAAAGGCATTGTCAAATTAACAAACGGATTTTCTACAAGAATGTCTGCCTTTGTCACTTATTGCAATCAAATAACTGAATACAACCGAATGAAATTTTTCATTTATTTTTACATTACATTATTTTTTATTTTTTTTGCACCACAACAGCCCAGGAGGCCTAATTACAGTGGTGAATTACATCACAGAGCACCCAGGCTTGAGAAAAATCACATTTTAATTTTTGTGTTCTCACCGGGAATCGAACCCGGAACCTTCCGTGCGTGAATCAAGCGTCTTGACCACTACACCACGGAGGCCGCCTTATATACACGTTAAAATGAAAAAGGGATAAGTGGTAGAATTTTTTTTAAATAATCATCTTGATCTGTCCCTTTTTGCAAATATATAAAAATAACACCCCTTGTACATACGTAGGGGTACCCAAAAGAACCTGAACTAATGTTGTGGTGGGCGGAGTTTTTGTAGTACTGAGTTCTGCTAGTAGGATCGTGTAGAGCTATATTTTCCCATTAAGCATGCCAAGTGCCGTTGCTGGAGAAGGTTCTATTTGGATGGTGTGAATTTTTTTCGGATAGTCGTTTTGTGTGCTCGTCATTTTTGCGCTGGATGATCAAGTGCGCAGCTGTGAGGTTTTGCCCCCTGCTTGGAAAAACTGGCACAGAATCTCTTGAAATGTTAACAATATAGTGTTTGAGTGGTTTTCCCGTTTTAAAAGTGGTGAAATGTCAATTGATGACCAAACCCGCTCTGGACATCCTCCGACGCTCCGAACCGATGAAAATGTTGTTAAAATTTGCCAAATCACACTGAAAAACCAAAGCACATCATCAAATAAGATGTGGAGCTATCTGGAGTGACTTAGTGCAGTGAATTTAATTTAAGATTTGGGGATGAGAAGGGTGGCTGCCTAATTCGCTCTCACACAGCCATCTCTGTACGCCAATTTTTGACCGAAAATAGTATGATCTCTGCGCCCCTCTCGATTTAGCCCCCTGTGACTTCTTTTTATTCCCTTGACTGGAAAAAGACATGAAAGGATAGTGATTTGCCGACGTTGCTGTGGTGAAAAAAAACACAACTAAGACGCTGTCAAGCATCACAGTGAAAGAATCAAAAAATGTTTCCAATAATGGGAAAAGAAGATTAGAGAAATACATTAGCTCCAATGGAGAGTATTTTAAAGGTTATTAAAGGTTTTTTGTAAAATAATTAATCAAATACATAAAAATATTTTTTCTGTTTCTTTTGGGTACCCCTTTGTATTTATTTATATTTGTCACATTAGAAGGTAGGTGATTCATTATACAATAGTTAATTAATATAATTATTAACTACATGCTAATTAAATACTATCAGCAAGTAAAAATCTTGAAAATGAAAATCTAGTGGAAAAAAGTCCCCCTCGTAGTGTTAGTGGTTGGCGCATTCGCCTACCATGCTTTAGGTCCTGGGTTTGATTCCTGGGAAAGTCGGCATGAAATATTTGTTTTTAAACGTAGTTTCACACAAGTATTTCATCGTCCTTGGACTGGCATCTGAAGCGTAAGACTAATCTTGTCTTGTAACAGATGATCGAGATACTCTGCATTTTATTTATCAATGCAATGCTTTATGCACCATCGTGTGCGGTAAGGGTTTGATGATGATAATAATGAAATATTACATTAGGAATTATTCTTAACTTTCAATAACCATGTATGTATCAAATTACAACAGGGATGGAGAATACCTTAAATAAGGGAATATGGAAGTCAAGGCATTTACAGGACTTATGACCTGTCATTGGCTGGTTTAAGTGGCCACTTTACACACTGTGCAACATTCACCATTTTGCCTATGTTTGAACATCCATATTTCTTCAATTCTTCCATCTGTTGATTTTAGTGAAGTTAAAGAGCTGCAACCTTTATTGTTGTGAAGAGATTCATCTGACTGAATTATTTCACATACTAGGCAACGCCTGAAAACAATTTTTCAAATTTTAAACTTCTTCTTGGACCAGTTGGTTTCATTACAATATTTGAGTTTGTCCAAATGTTCATAGACAAAAGACTGGATTTCACCCCCTCGGGGGTCATTAAGATTATCAAATTACCAGATTATCAGATTACCAGTCTTTTGTCTATGAACATTTGGACAAACTCAAACCATGTATGTGCATTACTATAAACTTTTTTTCCCTTGTAAGGAGAATAAATGAAATTTGTAAAACCGTCCTATTAATGTATATTTTATATCTGAAGCACTAACTTTGTGGTTATATATTATAATAAAATAAATATAAACAACTTTGTTTTTAACCACTTTTTTTTTCTTCTACCTACTGGTTTCGATAAAGAAGCTTGTATAGCTTTGAAACCGGTCAGTAGAAATATAAACACAGTTGTTATTACTTTTTTTACTATGCCTTATTAATATTGTCTTTTTCTTAACTTTGTATTATATCTATCTTAGGTATAATCTTTATAGGAATTTTTTATACATTGTGTAAAATAATATCTATACCAATCTTCCAGTAATATATGTTTTGTTTATTTTCAGACACGCTGGAACAATGGTGCATCTTACATGGGCCCCGGTGGCCCACAAAGTATGTTGAACAATACGGCGTGGCAATCTTGCCGGAAATTAATATACGTTCCACGGACTGTAGCACAGAAGGGTTTTGCAGTCGGCTTCTGGCCAATTCCGGAGTCCTTCCGTCCTGATCCTTCTGCTCTTTCATTGGTCAGTATTACTTTTATTATAATAATGTAGCAGTTTACCCTCTTTTGAATATTCCCTTGTCAGGTTAAATAAAGTCTGATGTCCTAAAGTCTATTTCAGAATATTGTTTTGCAATATCAGTTTTCTCAGCTTACCAATCTGTCTCTTAAATTTCCAAGCCCCCGAACATGTATTTCTGCATATATGATATGAAGTAATAAAATACATTTGGATTTAAATTCGGCCGCTGTAAATTTTTAAGTTTTGTGTTAAATTTACATACTAAGATGAATGTTTAAAAACATTAACATCCTAAATGTATTCCATACACATAATAATTGTAACGTACGCGTTACCACGATGAAAGTTTCGCCGGTTCGTCACCCGCGTCTGCCGCAGTCAAGCTTCCCGGCGTAAGTGGGAAGCCGCCCTCCCAGACAGAGCCAAAGACAAAGTCGGAAGGTAGGAGCACAGCTGCGCCGACCGCAAGTCAACCTCAATAGCCCTGAAAAGGACTTTCCACCCGGTCCAAGTGGTGCAGAGAGGCGAAGGCAGTCAGCAGGCAGAGCGGAGCGAAGAGCGAAGTGCAGGAAGGCGAACAGGACGGAGAACGGAATAAAACACGTGTGAACTGTTCAGAGTTAGGAACTCAACTGATTTAATATCTCCAATTGACCGCCTTATAAAGCGGTGCGCGTCGGGCTCCGTGAGTCGGCCATCCCACCCGCGCCGGCTGCCTCGGAGTGGTGGGGGTAATCTTTCCCCGCCACTCGCTACATGCCGCCGGCCGCAGGTGGCGTAAATACGGGCGCTCAATGCCCGTACGGGCCATTTCGTCGGCAGCCGCGACGCGCGCAACATGACATTTACATAATATATTTTTGTACATTTTATTCATTTTAACCTAGCTATTTTTCCCCGGTAATACTGAGGCCAGGCTCGAAAGTGACCATTTTATCTTTATTGAGAGCCCAGCCATCAGTTCTATACATTTACCGGGGATCCTTTCTAATTAATGTATTATTTTAATTTATTCGATTTTACGCGTCCGGAACACTCCCCCCGTGCAGCTAGTCTGTACTATTTTCCTGCTGGGCGCGTTGTTCCTCTTCCTTCATTAGTACGGCGATCTTCACCGCTGGTCTGGTGTAGGTGCCGTTGGTGGTCCGCACCTCGACGACTCGTACTTGTCCGTCAGCTGCTGGTTCTGCACGGGTGACTCTGCCGCGAGGCCAAGAATTCCGCGGCAGATTTGGGTCCATGATGAGCGCGAGGTCCCCGACCTGTATTGGAGGCGCGGCTCGCGCCATTTCTTCCTGTGCGCCAAGGTGGGAAGATACTCCCTCAGCCATCGGCGCCAAAACATGTCGGCCATTTTCTGGGCGATCCTCCATTGCTTATGAAGGCAGGCCCCTTCTTCCCTTTTGTTATAATATGCCAGAGTTGGCTGTGTGTTGGCTGACCCGAGCAAGAAGTGGTTCGGGGTCAGCGGTGCTTCGTCGTTGGGCTTGGTTGACACATGCGTGAGCGGGTGATGTTCACGGTGTACTCTGCTTCAGCCAATATGGTTTTGAGGGTCTCCTCTCTTGGAGCCTGCTCGTTGAGGGTTGCGTGGAGGGCTCGTTTTACAGATCTCACGAGTCTTTCCCACGCTCCCCCCATATGAGGTGATGAGGGCGGAATGAATTTCCACTCAATTTTGCGAACTGTAAGTTCGGCGAGCATTCTGGGGTCCGCCAGGAGCTCGTCTACGGCCTGTTTCAGCTCTTTGTCCGCTCCCCTGAAGTTGGTAGCGTTGTCCGAGTATAACGCGTGTGGGCAGCCTCTGCGGGCGGCCATCCTTCTTATGGCCATTATGGCGGAGTCGCTTTCGAGGGACGACGCTAGCTCCAGGTGGATCGCGCGTGTGGTGAGGCAGGTGAACAGTGCCCCATAGCGCTTTTCTTTTCTTCGGCCGTTGGTGATCATCATCGGCCCGAAGAAGTCAAGCCCGCAGTGCGTGAACGGCGGCGTCCTGAAGGCCAGTCGGGCCTCAGGCAGTTGCCCCATCAGCGGGGGTTGGGGCCGGCTGCGCAGCATTTTACACAGCGGGCACCATCGTGTTATCTTCCTCACAGCCCCGCGGAGTCGCAGGATGAGGTAGCTGGCTCTCAGGTCGGCGATCGTCCTCTCGACTCCCGGGTGGCCACCCTTCCGGTGGCTGTGCGTGATCAGCAGCCGGGTGTATGGGCAGGTCCCGTCCATGATAGGCGGCGCGCTGCAGTCCTCTGCGAAGCTGTGTGCCGCTTGGATGCGCGTTCCCATCCGGATGACTCCCTCTTCGTCTAAGAAGGGTGCCGCTGCATGGAGGCGGCTGTGCGGCGGGATAGGCGCCTTTCGTCTCAGGAGCTCCAGCTCTTCTCCGAAAGCCGTCTCCTGGGACCGCTTCAGCAGCATGATTTCTGCGGCCCGTGTTTCTGAGGCGTGAAGTTCAAAGGTCCCCCCTGGGGACGGTAGGGACTCGTGGCGGCGGCATCGTGCGATGAATCGCAGCACCCATGCCGTCGCCCTGACGAGTCGGGTCCACGACGAGAAGCGCTGCACCTGGGGTAGGGCCTCCGTCCGTCTGATGTGGCCCACGAAGTGGCGGGGTTGTTTCCGCTCCAGCGTCTTCTCGTCCGGTTGTTGTAGTAACTTCTTCTCTTTCGGCCAGTCGGCTTCCCCTTTTCTCAGGAAGCCGGGGCCTCCGAACCATAGTCCCGACCTCGCAAGGTCGGGTGGGCCCTTGTCGCGGGTCCCTATGTCGGCTGGGTTGTCCTTGGTGGGGACCCATTTCCAGTCCCGTACGTCTGTGAGCTCGTCAATCTCGCCCAGCCTGTTTGCGACGAACGTGCTGTACCGCAGTGGGTCGGTTCGCAGCCAACACAGGACCGTGCTCGAGTCCGTCCAGAACACGGTTTGGGTGATGAGAGCTCGACTCTCTTTTTTTATGGTGGCGGCCATCCTTGCCGCTAGTAGCGCTGCCTGGAGTTCTAGTCTAGGCACTGACAGAGGCTTTAGGGGGGCCACCTTGCACTTCGCCATTGCGAAACTTGTGGTATCGGCCCCCACAAAGTATGCCACTGTGCAGCATGCCTGCTCTGACGCGTCGCAGAACACGTGCAGTGTCACGGGTTCTTTCTGCCCTTGCAGCGAGCATCTCGGTATTGTACAGCCGTTCGCTGCCAGCAGGTCGCGCCATTCCAACCACTTTTCGGCGTGGTCCGGTTGCAGCGGTTGGTCCCAACCTGTGTTTGTCCTCCAGATGGCTTGCAGCAATATCTTCGCCCGTATCGTGAGGCACGCAATGAAGCCTACTGGGTCGAAGATACTCATGGCGGCGCTCAACATGCCGCGCTTGGTGGGTCGCTCCGGGATGGCTGCACTTTCGGCTCCGTGCCGAAATATAAATAGGTCGCTCTTGGGATCCCATACGATCCCGAGGACCCGCTCCGTCATTACTTCTTCCCCTATGGTGACTGCTGTATTGGCCCGGTCGTCGGCCTTTACTTCTTCCAGGACATCTGGTTTGTTTGAAGCCCACA